>NC_064639.1:380658110-380961141 GCF_023864345.2 Schistocerca serialis cubense
TCCCTCAGCTGGAAGAAGATGAGCCAGAGAACTTAATTTTCCAGCAAGATGGTGCGCCACCTCACTGGCATAGCGCAGTATGCAATTGGTTGAACTTCACTGTACCCAAGCACTGGATACGCCGCAAGGGGCCCAATGACAGGGCTTGCTTTGCATGGCCTCCACATTCACCTGACCTAACGCCATGCGATGTTTTCATTTGGGGCTTCAGCAAGGATCGTGTGTACGTGCCTCCGCTGCCAGCAGATCTCCCCGAATTAAGAAACCGGATTGAAGCAGCTGTTGCTGCGATCACTGAAGACGCATTTATCAACGTTTGGGAAGAACTCGGCTATAGACTTGATGTGTGTCGTGTAACAAATGGTGCTCACATTGAACATCTATAAGCTTCTTGGCAAAAATGTTTGAGTCGCTCTTTCATTTAATATATCGTTTTCAACTGTAAGTTTAATATAATAGATATTAAAAAGCGTTAAAACCCGATATTCATTTATAAACACCCTGTAGACTGAGGGTAACCGACGAAAGACGAAACTAATGAGGAGTAGCAGAAATCAGAGTAGCGATGAATTTAACGTCAAAATGAAGTGAAAGAATACTCATACTTCGGAAGCAAAATAACAAATGACGGACGAAGCAAGGAGGACATAAAAAGCAGACTAACACAGGCAAATAAAGGTATTCCTGGTCAAAAGAAGTAAACTAGTATCGAAAACTGGTCTTAATCTTAAGAAGAAAATTCTGAGAATGTACGTTTGGAGCACAGCACTGTACGAAAGTGAATCATGGAGGCACACTCCATGTTCCACTAGCATGCAATGCTGTGCTCCAAAAGTACATTCTCAGAAATGTGTTCCTCAAATTAAGTTCTGTGTTTGATAGTAACTGATTTCTCTTGGCCAGGAATGCCCTTTCTGCCAGTTCTATTCTGATATTCAAGTCCTCCTTGCTCCGTCCGCCATGCGTTGTTTTGCTGCCTAGATAACAGAATCGCTTTACTTCGCCTACTTCGTGATCACCAATCCTGATGTTAAGTTTCTCACTGTTATCATTTCTACTACTACTCATTACTTTCGTTTTTCTTCGATTTACTCTCAATCCACATTCTGTGCTCGTTAGATCGATCATTCGATTCAACACACCCTGTAATTCTTAATTTTCAGCAATGTCATCAGTGAATCTTACCACTGATATCCTATCGCATCGAATTTTAATTCCACTCTTGAACCTTTCTTTTATTGCCGTTCTAGCTTCTTCGATGTATAGATCGTACAGGTTGAACAGTAGGGACAAAAGACTGCATTCCTGTCTTACACCCTTTTTAATCCGATCATTTCGTTCTTGGTCTTCCACTCTTAATTGTTCCCTCTTGGCTCTTGAACGCATTGTACATTACCCGTCTTTGCCGATAACTTTCCCCTATTTTTCTCATGATTTTGAACATCTTTCACCATATTAATTTGTGAACGTTTTTTACAGGTCGACAAGTTCTATGAATGTGTCTCAATTTTTTTGTAAAGTTGATTCCGTTATCAACTGCAACGTCAGAACTGCCTCTCTGGTACCTTTACCTTTCTTAAAGCCAAACTGATTGTCATCCAAGACATCCTCTATTTTCTTTTCCATGGTACAGGAGAGAAAGTCGATGCGGGAGGCTTCAAACCGTTAGGAAGACTGATAACCGAGTGAAATTACTGTGCACTTCAGGTCCGCGCAATAGGTTTTTCGTGAAAACTTCGGAAAAAAATCATAACATTCATATTAATATTTAACGTAATTATCAATCTCTTTAATGTAGTGGTTACACGGAGTAGTCTAATGGCTACAAAATGGGTAAATCTCCAGTTTATCGCATGTACCAAACGTCTACGGACTTATGCAAAGGTAATTCGTAGTAACGGCTGCCATGCCCCTGCACTGGTACAAGGGCGTCACAGGCAACTTTTCAAAATGCATAAAGTCCGCAAAATTTGGTTTGATTTGAAATTGTGCATTTTCTGACCCGCTCCACACACTCCTACAATCAGACCCCTTCAAACCGCGTTTGAAACCTTCAGACAGAGGTTTGAAAAGTAGGAAATACAATATATACGATTTTATCCTCTAGTACGAATGACTCAAACTACAAAAATTCCATCAGTTTATTTTATTTTGTTTTATTAAGCAATGTTGGCTCTAAAACTGGTGGACTGAAGTTATTTTAAGTGTCCAACAATGACCAACAGGTGTACATTTTTTTTATTCTGACTGTTAGAAACACGGAAGTCAGATGTAATAAAATCTTTGTTCTGTGAAAACAGAGACTATAATGAAGAACAGACGTGTGACGGATGGAGAGGAAATGAACCGCGGAAGGAGAAGACGAATGAAGAGGAAAATTGTACAATAAAACATAACTAACCATTTTAGTCTATCGCAATAGTCTTTGTGTCTTGAAAGTGAAAAACAGAAAATTTACTGTGTAATTAACGCATTTTTTATCGACAGCCTTGAGTATTTTGTGTAAAATGGGAAAATACGAGAATTAATAAAACACATTTTTCAGTAAAAGGTTTTCGCTTCTGTTGAAAATTTTACTTTCTGTGGCATTACATGTTTTCCAACATTTCTGCGCGACAAGCACGTACAGACATGATCACCGTTGTCGGTTTAACTAATGCTTACACGTCATTAGTCTTGTAATTATTACCGATTCAAATCTGATGATATTTTGTCACACAATGAAGTTCAACCGACGAGCGAATAAACGATTTCACGGCAAAAATAGGTTTTATGGTTATCCCTCGTAGAAAGTGTTTTATTAACAGTCACGGGGTTTTTCGATATCAGTGAAAGTGTGCACCCCTGACCATTCCTCTGTTGGTCATTCTATTGCTGTCTGTTCCACGTGCCTTGTCGACAGCTGATGACAAACTAGAAACATTGTTGAGTCGTGCGTTCCTTAGTGTCCAACTGTAAACCTTGGGAAGTGCCATTATTGATCCCAGGGCACTGTACGTGTTACTGTTTTCTGTATGGTCAAAATTTACTTATAACTAAGTGTCATTTCATTTTTAGGCTTAAGTAGTATTTTCATTTATTTTTCAATTTTACTATGGCTTCGAACTCTCATTCGCGTACGTCAGTGCTTGATTCAAATTTTGCGGACTTGTGAGGAAAACTTTAGGGGAAGAAGGACGTAGCGAAGCAGATGATCCCAAATAATGATTCTGGATTGAAAGAGGAAAGGATGTACTCTGTAGTCCCTTGCCAGCGAGAAAAAGACCAACCAGTATTGTACCCTGCAGTCTAATGATGTGGAAAGAGTATGGAGGGTAGAAGTTATGTGAATGGTTCAAATGGTTCTAAGCACTATGGGACTTAGCATCTGAGGTCATCAGTCCCCTACACTTAGAACTACTTAAACCTAACTAACCTAAGGACATCACACACATCCATGCCCGAGGCAGGAATCGAACCTGCGACCGTAGCAGCAGCGCGGTTCCGGACTGAAGCGCCTAGAACCGCTTGCCCACAGCGGCCGGCCAAGTTATGTGAATATTGAACATTTGTGAAAAATTGTGTGTCAGTTAATATTTCAACCTTACACGCTGCTTTTTACACCCTGTGTGTACGTCTTGCAGCATTCTATTACTGTTACATGTTATTAATAACGCAAGGAACGAGGTGAATTTTTATATTTCATTTCACTTCTTTTGTTGATAAGTGAGGGGGGAGGGGAATACAAAATTTATAGCTTATTTTCACGTTTCATCATGAAAGAGTATTTATTTGATCTGAAAGTAAAAGAAATATCAATGAAATTCATAACAAGTACAATTTTCAGCTAGCTAAATTGATTAGAGGCCTTTAACTCAAATATCAGTGAGGTTTTTAAACGATCTCTAGTTTACTGCCGTTGCCGTAACCAGCCAGTGGACGCCTTGGAATGGTAATAACAAATGGAGACAGTAACATATAAAGGATTACTATAACAGACAGAAAGCAACAGAATCAAAACAGCATTTAGACCGTGAAAACATCAATTTAAATACAAATCAAATCTGGCTACTAGAAGCACGGGAGATACACATACTTGGCTCAATCTTTTAAAAAATTAAAATTACGCCAGAACAGAAACAAAGATAGTTATCATTTATTGTTGTTAACTATATTCTGTTTTGGCATTCTAGAAATCAATATCCAGTATAATAAACAACTGTTATATTAAAAGGATTTCACAGTTCAGGTAATCATAAAAAAAGGAAACACAACTTTCAACCGCCATCAGTATGTGTTACCACACAGAGTAAATGACACTGGTGAACACGAACACGAGAAGTCCCCCATGCCACATAGGAAGGATTTAAGGTTCAATGCCAGTCTCCAGTGCCATCGGAAAGGACGATGTTTAATATATAATGTTCTCACCAACATAGTTTTCCTCTGTGACCGTCAGGGAATTTGGAAATTTGTGGTAATTTGCATGGGACTAAGCTGCTGAGATCATCGCTCACTGGGCTTACACACTACTTAATCTAACATAAACTAACTTACGCTAAGGACAACACACACACTCATGCCCGAGGGAGGAATCGAATCTCCGACGGGGGGAGCCGCGCGAACCGTGGCAGGACGCCCCTAGACCGCACGACTACCCCGCGCAGCCGTCCTGGAATAACGATTTCATAGCCGTCAGTGCCGTGTGGCAATGTTAATGCACTCGGTTTCAGTTTCTTCTTAAGGTGCTTCTCGGAGTAAACAGCCAGGCCAGGACTGCAGGGGACGCACCAGAAACACAGGCCCCAAGCAGAAGCCTCCCGCTCGGCCACAACATGGAACGATACTACCGAGTAGCACGTTCAACCCTTAAGCCCTCGGCACACGGACCGTGCTGTCGAACGTTAACGTTGAGCGTGCCAAGTTCAACGTGCTGCTGAACGCTCAGGAACGATGCGACTTGTGCGTACGGTACGTGGGCCCCAGCGTGGTATACGCGATCACAACGCACTCCAGCGGCAGTTGAGGGATGTTTGTAGTTCGTAAATCACACTGTTTACTCAACGGGCACGCGTAAAATTCCCACGTCAGCTCTATTAAAACGCACATTTCCTCCATCGTCCACGAAAAGGAAAGTACCATTTCCAATCAATAAGGACACAGGCTTATAAAAGTTCCATTACAAACAGTGCGTTACAAATTTGGAATACTTGTGCGCATAAGATAAACATTATTTCATCATTCCCACATTTTAGTGAAACCCCAAGGTCAGTCTTACTTGATGACTGTTCCTACCCCGTAGCAGAATCTTTGCAACATGTGGATTACGAAGCGTACAAGAAAAAGGAGCAAATTATCTTTATACAAGTAGCGCAAGCTATCCTGTAGATTAAGCCAATCGAACAGTCACCCCTCAAAAAAAGGTGAACTTAAATTTACATAACATCAGATACTATAGTATATACTTACATTAAACTAATAATAAAGTATCAGAATCTAATAAAACCGCGAATGTTAGGAAAAAAAATTTGGAAATGTCAAGACGCGAACCACCGCCCCAACAAACAACTCAACATACGACAGCAAAGCTATTTACTACGCTACACCAACATTACAGCTAATGTATCTCCACATATTATGTTACCCTTGCTGAAAACCTTAATGGTTAGATATGTTACTAATTAAAATTTAATTATAACAAATTGTACCAAGAATAATGCGTTTTGGGTGGATCTTCAGTGAGTCGCTGCCTTCAAATAGCCTGCTCTCATAATATGCAAGTTACAATAATTGTTTTGCCACGAATATGTTGTTTCTCATTATTTTATTGGAACGAATCACACAACTAACAACGGGTTTTCCAGTGATTCTCAATTTGCTGGTGCTCAGAAACGGCATATATACATATAGGCTTGAAATGAGTGCCAATACGGCGCCTCATAACTCTGTACTGGAGGAAGACAACGTGTGTATGACGTAGGTGGCGTTGTGCCATCTCTTTTGTCAACGCTCAGACGCACGCTCAGAATATCTGACTTGCCAGATATTGCTCTGCACGTTCGGAAAGACTCCCGAGCGTGCTACTCCACGCTATGACGTCAGAAACTCGGCACGCTCAACGCTCAACGTTCGGATGCACGGTCCGTGTGCCGACGGCTTTAAGGGGCTCCGGAACCCCCTATACTTGCAATGTTAAAATAACGCTTATAAATTACATCTTTCCTCACAAAGTATTTGAGGTAGGAAGTTGAACTTTTTACAGGTTATTTATTGGATTATGGGCTACAACTTAACACAGGGATTTTACAAAATTTTAGTTCAGTTATTAAAGATGATTTTTTTTCAATTGTAATGAAAATTCACAACATTTTTTTGAAATTTTTTATTTATATAGCCAAAAATATACAGTTTTTTGGAAAAAGGCTGTGTTAAATTATGCAGAAGATACTGTGTAACATTTACTGAAAGTTTGAAACAAATATGTTTGGAAGATCCTTAGAAAACATGTAATTAGTATGAGAAAATAAAAGTTTTGGGAATCGAGCGACAAAGATTGGATTAACTTTTTAGTGCATTCCAGGTCCATAGGATGGATTATCTTCATCCTCTGCAAACTCCTCCTCCAGCTTCCTCTTGTTCCTCCTCCTGTTTACTCTTGCTTGTATTTTTAGACTCTTTACAGCCCTGTCTGCAGCCCGAAGGCGTTCCTTGTCTAAAGCAAGCATCGCTCGTTGTTGTGTTCGTAGATTTTGCTACCATTTTCTTCAGTTGCAGTTACTGCAACACTGTTCCAAAAGGTGGTCATGTATGAACACTTATCACATTTCAGTTGTATTTCACTAGCAAGTCCTACGTGCTTTATTATGGAGAGTTCCAGACCAACTTCACTACAATGAATACATCTTACACAGTTTGAAAAAATTCCTTTGAGAACCGACATATCTAATATTTCATTCACATCCGATTCGCCCATAAAACATTCATAGTTTTCACTAATTGAACCAAGCTTCTTCTGTGAAGTATTTTCTTTCCCACTTTGACTGCTATGGGCAGGTGTACTTGAGAGGTTAGGTTCACTCACTTGGTTATCGTCTTTATTGTTTACAGTAATAACACATACCTTTGGCTTTCCAACATTTCTTCTTTTCTTAAAAGCCTTCAGAGGATTTCTAATAACTTTACTTTTATTCATAATTATACTTCAACAAAACAGAGGCTCAAGAAACAGAATTAATTACGAATATTTTCGAGATAACGACAGAGTAAATAAACATGAAACAATCGACAATAACACTAGCGATATATATTGAACCATCACAGGTTAGCCACAACACATACTTCATCTCACATCACTAAAATGTACCTGATGAACACGGACGTTAATAATAACACCATTTGACAGCAGTTTAACAGCGCCACAGTGGGTCACGCCCATGTAGAACACATTTTTAAAAAAATTTAAAAATAGTTATAGTCTTCGGAATTGAATAAATTATATATCTATTAAAAGGTAATAGTCTGCAGATTCAGAAAACGCAAAAAAGTAAAAATTGAACTTTTCATGATTTTGAGCCTTTCCGGAGCCCCTTAAGCAGAGACACGGTGCGCGCTTCCTGCAGCACACGACTCATTTGTCGAGCACGACCCGGTAAACGCGGGTTGCCTCCACTAGGCAAGAAAGGTAAACACGTACTTGCGAGTGTAGCAGGGAAAGTCACACACACATTATCGATCCCGCGTACTTGCACGAGTCAATTTTTACGCGGGGTGATTTATTTTCAGTTTTTTTGTATTAAACTGATGTTTTCTGTTCTAATATATCCAAACATGAAATTTAGAAATAAATATTTATTATAAAATTAGGAGGGCACACTTAAAAGTAATGCCTCCGGATTGTTTTATTTTAAAACTCTTACAGCTTTTTAAATGAAACAAAAGTTATTAACATTCCACATCCGTAACATCCTTATTCTTCACTTCTCAACGTAGTTACCCTCGCGACGAACAATTTTTTCCCCAGAGAGAGAGACCAGTTTGTTGATACCGTCGCCGGTCCTTTGGCCGAGCGGTTCTAGGCGCTTCAATCCGGAACCGCGCTGCTGCTACGGACGCAGGTTCGAATTCTGCCTCGGGCACGAATGTGTATGTTAGGTTTAAGTAGTTCTAAGTCAAAGGGACTGATGATACCAGATGTTAAGTCCCATAGTGCTTAGAGTCGTTTGAACCGTTTGATACCGTCACTGTAGAGTGTTTGACTTTGTTGACCCAGCTTCAACCTCATCGTTGCTTGTACCGCTCCATCACTATTAAAGTGAAGTCCTCGAAGGTGTTCTTCAAGTTTGCCCGCATCTCGTGGTCGTGCGGTAGCGTTCTCGCTTCCCACGCCCGGGTTCCCGGGTTCGATTCCCGGCGGGGTCAGGGATTTTCTCTGCCTCGTGATGGCTGGGTGTTGTGTGATGTCCCTAGGTTAGTTAGGTTTAAGTAGTTCTAAGTTCTAGGGGACTGATGACCATAGATGTTAAGTCCCATAGTGCTCAGAGCCATTTGAACCATTTTTAATCTTCAAGTTTTGGAAACAGAAGAAACAACACGGCGTTTCTCACGCACCGACATACACTGCTGGAAAAAGCTGGTACATCTGGAAAGCCGACGAAGATTTTGATCCGATGACAGCATACGCCGCCTGCGGGATAGTGGATATACTGAAGATTGTTTCAGAGCCATCCACCAACAGATAACGTAGTGGCATAGCTACCAGGGCGCCGTCTGTGTCTACCCTTTAATAGGGAATGCTCATATCCGGACGGCTCATTGTGGTACTAACGTGTGAAGCAGGCAATCATGACACAGAGATGCACCAGTGTTTCCTGGAGCCAACTGAGCGAGTTAGAAAGGGATTAAACTGGGGCCTTCAAAGTGGTGGAGAGTCCTTTCGGAGAACTGCCACACAAGTTGGACATGCTGCGTCAATTGTGCAATGATGATAGTATCAGGGGTCACGTGAACATTCTCACACCCGTAGACGAGGTTCTGGACGTCTACACAGAACAGACGCTCGCCAGGATCGTCGTGTTTTAAGGCCAGCAGTGACAGATCATTTGTTTACACAGCTTGCGAGCCCTGGCGTGTCAACACGATCTATTCAGAACTAGTTATTAGCAGTGGGACTGCAGGCACACAGACACCTCCAGCCCGCCTTCCACTCACGCCACAGCATCGACGTGCACGGCTCGACTGGCGCCGTCAGAGAATCCCTTGGAAGATGGGGTGGTGCGCCGTGGTCTTCAGCGATGTAAGCAGATTATGCCTCCACGCAAGTGACGGTGGTTTGAACGTGCAACGTACACCTGATGAGCTCTGTCTCGTACAGTACAGTCGTCCAAGAGACACTGACCCCATCCCAGGATGCGGTAAGTTACCATTGCCGTTCACCTATGGTTTTCTGGAGGAGACGCTAACCTGCGCTGGATACGTGCAGAATGTTGTTAGACCCGTTGTTTTGCTGTTCTTGCAACAGGAAGGTGATGTATTGTTCCGACAGGATAATGCTAGCCCACACGCTGCCCGTGAAACTCATGCACTGCAAGGTTCGAATCCTGCCTCGGGCATGGATGTGTGTGATGTTCTTAGGTTAGTTAGGTTTAAGTAGTTCTAAGTTCTAGGGGACTGATGACCTCGGATGTTAAGTCCCATAGTGCTCAGAGCCATTTAAACCATTTTGCACTGCAAGACGTGCAGCATCTTCCCTGGCCAGCACGATCTCCGGACGTGGCTCCATCCGAACACAAGTGGAATTGGATGGGACGAGAAGTGACTCGTGCGACTCTTCAGCCAACAATTCTTACTGAATTATGTGTACGGGTTGAGTACGCGTGGCATAACGTATCCCAAGGCAGTATTCACCGTATGTATGTACGACTGGACGCCAGAGTCAGTGCGTGCATTGCCGCCCTTGTAGGGTACACCACGTACTAATATGGTTGTTCCAGCATGGGTCGATACCTGGTGCTGTTGATCTGTAAGTGTAATCATTTCGTGTACTGCACATTCACTGTTGTGACAATAAATCTTTGAGTGAATTGCAAATCTCTAAAAGGGTCTATTAATTTTTTCCAGGAGTTACCGTCGTTACAAACACGAATTCTTTGCAGACGAATGGAAAAACTAGTAGAAGCCGACCTCGGGGAAGATCAGTTCGGATTCCGTACAAATGTTGGAATACGTGAGGCAATACTGACCCTACGACTCATCTTAGAAGCTAGATTAAGGAAAGACAAACCTACGTTTCTAGCATTTATAGACATAGTGAAACATTTTGACAGTGTTGGCTGGAATGCTCTCTTTCAAATTCTGAAGGTGGCAGGGGTCAAATACAGGGAGCGTAAAGTATTTACAATTTATACAGAAACCACGCGGCAGTTATAAGAGTCGAGGGGCATGAAAGGGAAGCAGTGGTTGGGAAGGGAATGAGATAGGGTTGTGGCCTCCGATGTTATTCAATCTGTATATTGAGCAAGCAGTAAAGGAAATAAAAGAAAAATTTGGAGTAGGAATTAAAATCCGTGGAGAAGAAGTAAAAACTTTGAGGTTCGCCGATGACATTGCAATTCTGTCAGAGACAGCAAAGGACCTGGAAGAACAATTGAACGGAATGGACAGTGTCTTCAAAGGAGGATATAAGATGAACATCAACAAAATCAAAACGAGGAAAATGAATGTAGTCGAATTAAATCGTGTGATGCTGAGGGAATTAGATTAGGAAATGAGACAATTAAAGTAATAGGTGAGTTTTGCTATTTGGAGAGCAAAATAACTGATGATGGTCGAAGTAGAGAGGATATAAAATGTAGACTGGCAATGGCAAGGTTTCTGAAGAAGAGAAATTTGTTAACATCGAGTATAGATTTAAGTGTCAGGAAGTCTTTTCTGGAAGTATTTGTATGGAGTGTAGCCATGTATGGAAGTGAAACGTGGACGATGAACAGTGCAAACAGGAAGAGAATAGAAGCTTTAGAAACGTGGTGCTACAGAAGAATGCTGAAGATTAGATGGGTAGATCATGTAACTAATGAGAAGGTATTGAATAGAATTGGGGAGAAGAGGAATTTGTGGCACAACTTGACTAGAAGGAGGGACCGGTTGGTAGGACACGTTCTGAGGCATCAAGGAGGGAAGCGCGGAGGGTAAAAATCGTAGAGGGAGACCAATGGATGAGTACACTAAGCAGATTCAGAAGAATTTAGGTTGAGGTCGTTACTCAGAGATGAAGAAGCTTGCACAGAATAGAGTAGCATGGAGAGCTGCATTAAACCAGTCTCTGGACTGAAGACCACAACAACAACAACCGTCCGCCATGTTAGACGCTACAGTTCGTATCTCTCTGTGGCAGAGGGCTGGAAATATGTAGACATGCAGAATAGAGATGTAGAATTTGATAACGATTGTTTCATTTAAAAAACTTTAAGGGTTTTCACATAAAAAGTTCAAATATACTACCCTTCAAAACGCGCTCGTAAAATAAATTTCTTTTCATGATTAAAGCAAAGAGGTATCCTTTTGGATTCGAGAAAAGAAGATACACTGCTTCCCTCTCGTGCCTCTCGACTCTTATAACTGCCATCTGGTTTCGGTACAAATTGTAAATAGCCTTTCGCTTGCTGTGTTTGACCCCTACCACCTTCAGAATTTGAAAGAGAGTATTCCAGCCAACATTGTCAAAGGCTTTCTCCACGTCTACAAATGTAGATTTGTCTTTCCTTAATCTATGTTGTAAGATAAGCCATAGTGTCAGTATTGCCTCACGTGTTACAACATTTCTACGGAATCCAAACTGATCTTCCCCGAGGCCGGGTTCTACTAGTTTTTTTATTCGTCTGTAAAGAATTCGTATTTGTAACGACGGTAACACCTGGGAAAAAAAATTAATAGACCCTTTTAGAGATTTGCAATTCACTCAAGATGCAAAAGGGTATGTGTGCCTTTGTCGAGTGATTCCCCCGCCGCGCGCAGACGACTGTGCAGTGGGGCGCCGGCGGGCGCGCAGCATCCAGGGGAGCGGTGGCGGCGCAGCGGCTCTCGTCCGCGGCTGTCACGTAGCGGGGCGCGGCGTGTGATTGCCGTAATGGCAGCGCAGTCGCAGTCGTGCCCGGCCGCACCGCCACTCGTCGCGGCAGCCGGGTCCCGCGCGTCTCACCCACGTCACCTATTAATTCTAGCGGCTCGCCCTATTACAGGGCGGCGCAGCCAAACTACAGGAGCACTTAGCCGGCCCTAATGCCGTATTACATTACGCGCCGCCGCCGCCGCATCGCCTCCCCCCGGGCTGCGCTCGCCAGGTGCTGCCACCTACCGGTCGGTCGCGCCTCCTCTCCACCTGCACCCAGATGCCGCGCGGAGGAGGGGGAGAGGGGGAGGAGGAGGAGGGGGAGGAAGTCTAGGAGAAGGAGGGGGAGGGGGAGGAGGCAGGAGGGGAAGAGAATTATTGAAATCGTTATGATTACACGCCGGCCCGCGCGGCGCGATGCTCTTGCAGAAGTCGCCAATTACCGGGGAGGACGTGCCCCGGCGCCGCTCTCTCACCTCCGAAATTACCGCCGGCCGCAACCGTCCATTATTGTCACACGATTTGCCCATAAAAAGGACCGCGCGCGCGGCGCAGCCGTCATCAGGCGCGCTCTCGCAGTTGGCAGGCAGGCCGGGGGACGTCATTAGGTCTTAATTGCCGCCTCGCTCGCGCAGCGCCGAGCCGGCGTAGCGCTATCACCCGACCTTGGTCGCTCGCGGCCGCGGAGCAGTACAGTACCACTCCGCCGTCCCTCTCGTGTCCTTGCGCCAAACTGACCCTCCGATCGGCTGCCGCTTCATCTTCGCACCGAGCTCTCCATCCCAACTTTCCAGCGAGCCCCTTCGTCGTCAGTTACAGCTGAAGGTGCAGAGACTGGAGGAATAAAAGTCGTACGGCGCTTTTGTCTCGGAGACGCCAAGGGTGGTAGGTTCGGCCGATTAGTCGGAAAGGGTTCGCTTCCGTGGCACTCAATGGTCCCTCTCCTTGCCAGTATGTCACAGTTATGTCTTATCTACACTGAAGAGCCAAAGAAACACCTACACCTGCCGAATATTGTGTAGTGCCACCGCGAGAACGCAGAAGTGGCGCAACACGACGTGGCATGGACTCGACTAATGTTTAAAGTTGTGCTGGAGGGTTCAAATGGTTCAAATGGTAATGAGCACTATGGGCCTTAACATCTGAGGTCATCAGTCCCCTAGAACTTAGAACTACTTAAACCTAACGAACCTAAGGACATCACACACATCCATGCCCTAGGTAGGATTCGAACCTGCCACCGTAGCGGTCGCGCGGTTCCAGACTGTAGCGCCCAGAACCACTCGGCCACCACGGCCGGCGGGGTTGGAGGGACATGACGCCATGAACACTGCATGGGTGTCAATAAATCCGTAAAAGGACGAGGGGGTGGAGATTCTTCTGAACAGCACGTTGCAATACATCACATATGCTCAATAATGTTCATGTCTGGGGAGTTTGGTGGCGAGCGGAAGTGTTAAAAAAATGGTTCAAATGGCTCTGAGCACTATGGGACTTAACATCTGAGGTCATCAGTCCCCTAGAACTTAGAACTACTTAAACCTAACTAACCTAAGGACATCACACACATCTATGCCCGAGGCGGGATTCGAACCTGCGACCGTAGCGGTCGCGCGGTTCCAAACTGAAGCGCCTAGAACCGCTCGGCCACAAAGGCCGCAGGAAGTGTTTGAACTCAAAAGTGTTTTCCTGGAGCCACTCGTAGCACTTCTGGACGTGTGGTGTTTCGCATTGTCGTGCTGGAATACACAATGGATATGAATGGATCAGACAGGATGCTTACATACGTGACACCTGTCAGAGTCGTATCTAGACTATCAGGAGTCCCATATCATTCCGAATGCACACGCCTCACACCATAACAGAGCCTTAACCAGCTTGAACAGTCCCCTGCTGACATGCACGGTCCATGGATTCATTAGGTTGTCTCCATACCTGTACACGTCCATCCACTCGACACAATCTGAAACGAGACTCCTCCGACCAGGCTACATGTTTCCAGTCATCAAATGTCCAACGTTGGTGTTGACGAGCCCAGGCGAGGCGTAAAGCTTAGTGTCATGCTATCATCAAGGGTACACGATTGGGCCTTTGGCTCCGAAAGCCCATATCGATGATGTTTCGTTGAATGGTTCGCCACAGCCACAGTCACCTAATGAACAAAATAAGAGCTTACGGAATTTCAGAGAAGCTGTGTGATTCAATTGAAGAGTTTCTAGCAAACAAAACAGAGCATGTCATCCACAACGGAGTGAAGTCTTCAAACGTAAATGTAACTGCGAAAGTACCCCAACGGAGTGTTGTATGAGCATTAGTTTTTACAATTTATATAAATCACTTAATCAATAACGTCGGACGTTACATGAGGCTTTTTGCGGATGATGCTGCTGTGTACAAAGATATCACAACACTTGAGAATTGTACTGAAATGCAGTAAGAATTGCAGAGAATCTACGCTTAGGCATTGATACTTGACCTTCAACATAAACAAATATAACCCACCGCGCATTAACAGACGGAAAAACTCATTATTCCATGATTATAAGATTTCAGAGCAGCCACTGGAAGCAGTTACTTTCATAGAACATCTAGAACTATGCGTACGGCGTGATTTAGAGTGGAACGACCACATAAAACTCATCATAGGTACGCCAGGTATCACACTGAGATGTAGTGAGAGAATTCTCAGAAACTGTTGTCCAGTCACAAAGGAGGCAGCTAACAGAACTCTCGTTCGACCAAAGTTGAATGTTGCTCGTTAGTCTGGGATCTATACCAGATAGAGCTGACAGAGCAAGCAGAGATCTAAAAAAGAGTAGCGCGTTTCGTCACAGTTTCATTTAGTAAGTGCGAAAGCGTCACTGATATGTTCAGGCAACTCCAGTGGCAAATCCTGCAAGAGAGGCGTTGTGCATCACGGTGTGGTCTACTGTTAAATTATTGTTTCCTCCTACGTATGGTACTAACAGCTAATAACATTGATAAGGATATTAAGACGTTCAGGCCGTCTTGTGTATCTGTGGAAGCAGTACGCTCAGCAGTGCGATTTAAAAACTGCGTAGCATACTACACTACTGGCCATTAAAAATTGCTACACCAAGAAGAAATGCAGATGACAAACGGGTATTCATTGGACAAATATATTATACTAGAACTGACATGTGATTACATTTTCACGCAATTTGGGTGCATAGATCCTGAGAAATCAGTACCCAGAACAACCACCTGTGGCCGTAATAACGGCCTTCATACGTCTGGGCATTGAGTCAAACAGAGCTTGGATGGCGTTTACAGGTACAGCTGCCCATGCACCTTCAACACGATACCACAGTTCATCAAGAGTAGTGACTGGCGTATTGTGACGATCCAGTTGCTCGGCCACCATTGACCAGACGTTTTCAATAGGTGAGAGATCTGGAGAATGTGCTGGCCAGGGCAGCAGTCGAACATTTTCTGTATCCAGAAAGACCCGTACAGGACCTGCAACATGCGGTCGTGCATTATCCTGCTGAAATGTAGGGTTTCGCAGGGATCGAATGAAGGGTAGACCACGGATCGTAACACATCTGAAATGTAACGTCCACTGTTCAAAGTGCCGTCAATGCGAACTAAGAGGTGACCGAGACATGTAACCAATGGCACCCCATACCATCACGCCGGGTGATACGCCAGTATGGCGATGACGAATACACGCTTCCAATGTGCTTTCACCGCGATGTCGCCAAGCAAGGATGCGACCATCATGATGCTGTAAACAGAACCTGGATTCATCCGAAATAATGAAGTTTTGCCATTCGTCGTTGAGTACACCATCGCAGGCGTTCCTGTCTGTGATGCAGCGTCAAGGATAACCGCAGCCGTGGTCTCCAAACTGATAGTTCATGCTGCTGCAAACGTCGTCGAACTGTTCGTGCAGATGGTTGTTGTCTTGTAAACGTTCCCATCTGTTGAGTCAGGGATCGAGACGTGGCTGCACGACCCGTTACAGCCATGCGGATAAGATGCCTGTCATCTCGACTGCTAGTGATACGAGGCCGTTGGGATCCAGCACGGCGTTCCGTATTACCCTCCTGAACCCACCGATTCCATATTCTGCTGACAGTCATTGGGTCTCGACCAACGCGAGCAGCAATGTCACGATACGATAAACCGCAATCGCAATAGGCTACAATACGATCTTTATCAAAGTCGGAAACGTGATGGTACGCATTTCTCCTAGTTACACGAGGCATCACAACGACATTTCACCGGGCAACGCCGGTCAACTGCTGTTAGTGTATGAGAAATCGGTTGAAAAAGTTCCTTATGTCAGCACGTTGTAGGTGTCGCCACCGGCGCCAACCTTGTGTGAATGCTCTGAAAAGCTAATCATTTGCATATGCCAGCATCTTCTTCATGTCGGTTAAATTTCACGTCTGTAGCATGTCATCTTCGTGGTGTAGCAATTTTAATGGCCAGTAATGTAATGTCACTTGGAATAAATCATTCTCTCCCATTTTCACTCACGTCCACCTGTCTACTCATATTCATTCGCGATGAATGTAAACATGTCAACTTTGTTATTGTTAAATCGTGCTATTGAAACTGACGGTTTACTGGGATATACACGGACGGAAAATAATCGCAGTACCAAGAAGGAGTTGTGCGACACAAACGGAAGTTGCTAGTCGTGTTTCTATATCTGAAGGATGATGTGTGTTCAAACTGTGCGCCGCTATGAGCACGAGAACCAGACCTGCTGTAAATGTCGTGAGCGTTAGTTATCCTCGAGATGGGCGCGGTGAGATGATGTTAGTCAAGAATGCCTTTAAGGCAACAAAGACGCCATTATCAACACTTCATTGAGATTGAGCGCGGTCGTATTACGGAGCTACGAGAAGCTGGACGTTCCTTCTGCGATATTGCAGAAAGACTTGGCAGAAATGTACCCACTGTACACGGCTACTAACAGCAATGTAGGGTCCCAAGAAGACCGGGCTTAGGACGGCCACGTGGCAATACCGAGAGGGAAGACCATCGTGTTCGGCCCGCGGCTCTGCGGCATCTGCAGCAGCAATTTGAGCAGCTGTTGGCACCACAGTGATACAACGGACTGTTGCAAAGCGGTTAAGCGGTTACTTCATGGACAGTTCCGAGCAGACGCCATGTAGCGTGCATTCCACTAACCAAAACGACTGCCATTCGCGATTTCAGTGGCGTCAAGCGACAGCTCATTGGAAGGCAGGGTGCAGGTCTGTTGTTTTTTCTGATGAAAATTAGTTCTGCCTCAGTGTTAGTGGCGGCCGTGTGTTAGTTAGGAGGTGGCCAGCTGAGGGCCTGCAACCAACTTGTCTGCGTTTTAGAAGCACAGGACTTATACCTGTGAAAGGGTACAGTACCGCCCGACATTGAAAATAGGTACAACATTCTTCGTTATTCTTGTCAGTACAACATCTTTTTTCTAATAATAACTCAATTTCAATTAATACAGCGAAGCCGGATAGCAGTGTGGGAAAGAATGACAATTTATTTATTTAATTGATCACATGTGCACTCCCACAAAATAAATCCCTACATTCAGTTTGATGAGATCCGTGAAATAAATGAATGTATGGTCGTCTGCTAACCACAGACAGGGAATGTGAATATATGATCATCTTTGAGACGATCGTTTGGTCAGCCTTGGTGGAACCAAAGAGATGAAACTTACCAGAGCTTTGAGCGCCTGAAATGTGGCTGACCAATACGGTAGCATGGTCTTCCCCCACCTCGACAGAGGTGCGAGATGACCTGAAGAACGCCCATGTTTCAGCACTCTGCCGCTGGATCTAGTGTTGGTAAGACCTGTCTTAGGTGTGCTCCGTAAAGACAAAAGAGTGGAGACATGGTAAGCATGTGAAATACTTAAGAGTAGTTTGGAATAATAATATCTCTATTTCAGGAACTTTTGTGGCGAGAACTAAATGTCAGGCAGGTAATATTAAGGAGATCGTAGTAATCTTCGGAAGTGACCAACGGTCACAATGAAACCACGTGTAGCAATAAGCTGAAATACTTCCGAGTGCTTAAGTTAAGCTGAATTACTAGCGTGTGTACTATAAGTTGGAAATATTTAAGAAATGGCGTGTGCAGGACTTGAAATTAGAGACGAGTACTTCCACGTGGTGAGTACTGTGTGAGCCTCAATCTGTGTATGAGACAAAGGATAAAGAGAAGTACTCGTCCATGGTATCAGTTGAGGACTCGCGTGTGTGATGAATATGTTCTTAATATTACTTTGCGTGTTATGTTTCCGTGTGACGCTTGATTCAAACTATAATACTCTTGAGAGAGAAGCAAGGTGAGTCAGCCGTCTATCCAGCAACGCCACTTGGCTTGCATTGCACAGGAAGACGTGCATATATCCTCCAGAGTTCATAGTAGGAAAGAAAAGTTGCGAAGTGGGGCAGTGTCGTGTGAAACTGTGATAAATACTAATTGAAGTGGGAAAGCTGAAAGTGATGTGATTATAATGTTGTGACTGTTCTTTGTATTGTATGTTGCCAGTGTGATGTATTTCATGAAATTTAAGTATGTGTGGTTGGCACGGGAGAGTAACAAGATAGTTACAGAGGCAGTGGGTTATGCATGTTCCTTTTTGTACCGCTCGGTCTGGAGGAAATTTTCGTGATGATGGCTGTGAGAATCGAAGTGTGAGACATAGCAAAAGATCCACCACCCTAACCAGAAAGTGCACTGTAGCGTTAAATAATTACGAGACCATAGGATAGAGAATCACCAATGTAAAGCCATGCCCACTTGGCGGAATTTCTCATGTGTTATTGTTGTAGGTTATAGAATTTGTGTGTCTAGGTTATAGAATTTATCGGAATAAATAAGATAGCGAAAAGAAAAAGCTTGGTGGCCTTTTCCTTCGAATAGTATGTTGTCATGATACCCAGGAATTATAATGTGTGCGCCATTCATATTCATTGCGATGGCCACGTGTTGGTCAAAGCCGTTAAATAAGAAAGAAAATGTGGTATTGCCAGTGCGTGGTGAACAGTCAGAGTTGTGTAAATTACTAATAGTCAGATGTGCGTTTCCGTTTCCGCTGCGTAATATTCAAACAGGAGAATAACTTGTAACTTAATTGTGCGCACTAGAGTTCATGTTACTCGATAAATAAGAATAAATCCACTCGCTTGGCAGACCACTCATCTTGCAGGCCTGACTGCTTGATGCCACAGTGTGAGCAAGGCATGTGGGTGCCTCTCACCCGGACTTATAGTCTGGGGTGCGATTTCGCATGACAGCATGAGCACTATCGCCGTTATTCTACGCGCTCTGACACGAATTTGCACGTCAGTCTGGTGATTCCACCTGTTGTGCTGCTATTCATGAGCAGCATTCCAGGGGTTGTTTTCCAACAGGATAACTCTCGCCCACATACAGCTGTTGTAACCCAAAATGCTCTACAGACTGTCGACATATTGCCTTGGCCTGTTCAATCACCAGATCTGACTCCATTCGAGCGCGCTTGGGACGTCATCGTACAATATTACCCGTTCCTCTGTGGACCGACCTAGTGCGACAGGACAGGCGTGGAATTCCACAGCACAAACTGACGTCCAGCACCTTTACAACTCAGTGCGTGCAGATTTGCATGCTTGCATTCAACATTCTGGCCGCCACACTGGTTATTAATGTACCAGCATTTCACATTTTCAATGGCTAATCTCGGACATAACGGCCAATCTTGCAACGTTAATCTCTTAAATATATTACCTAGATACATGTATTCCCGAAATTTCGTTACTATGCATTAATTTCATTTTCGTGTTGCGATTTTTTTTTTTCGTCAGTGTAATACGCAATCAGTTGCTTTTTCGAATTTTGACACGATTTAATTTCTGTATCATAAACTAGTTTTCAAATAACTGTAGTCTCATCGCGTTACGGGAACATTTTTCGAAAAAGCTACTGGTTGCATATTATACCAAAATAAATCGCCAGTTTAAACCACAGTTGCAGTTCGCCATCCACAATGGACATAGCGCTATTAAAATACTAACAGAACTATGGAATAAAGACAGGATGTTTGAACGCACTGTGGAGAATTTACTGGTAAGCAAACAAAATATATAAAAAATATTACACTAAATTGTTCCTACTAATTCTGTAGATGGACGCCTTGAAGTATTGGAGCAAGTGGAGACTTTGGGGTTGTAGGGTAAGACAGCCTATATTGGACCACATAATAACACGGGGATTAAAACAAAACATTTGAACAGTGGAAAATTCGGAAATCTTATATACCGTGACAGAGGGATAGCGTCTTCGATTACTAATTTAAACGTCGTGGGTCCGGGGTACGAACCCAGCCACTGTTTAAATTTTGAATAAAAATCAACAGCAATGACAACTGCAGATTTCCGGCAAAAGAAATCGCCCTTGTTCTACCAACGGCATTCAACAAGTGCGGAAGAGCGGACTGAAGTGCAGGCCACTCCCTTGCTTTTGTATGGGAAAGTGCACCTCAAAGGCGAAAGCATCAGTAGTGATCAACGACATGAGGATACTGAAGGCAATGCCGATCACTGCATTAAAGACGCACAATGTGTATCCACAGGATACGTGGCCTGTAAGTGAAAAACTGCCACGATGATCTTTCCACTGGCAAAAGATTCCTCATTAGTCTCCCACTCGGGTCTCTGAGGGAGGCGACCGTGAGAAACAGATGGAATAACCAACGAAATGATGACATTCTACGCGTCCGAACATGGAATTACAGTAGTTTGAATGTAGCAGGAAAGCTACAAACTCTGAAAAGAGAAATGCAAATGCTCAGTCTAGATGTACTGGCGGACAAGGAAGTGAAATTGAAAGGAGATAAAGATTTCTTGGAAGACGAATATAGAGTAATATCAACAGAAGCAGAAAATGGAATAACGGTTGTAGGAAAAAAGGGCAGAAAGGGAGCTGCTACGAACAGTTCAGTGATAGGGCTATTTTCATCATATTCGACAGCAAACCAACGCCAACAACGATAGTTCAGGTATATACGCTAAAGTCGCTAGCAGAAGATGAATAGATAGAGAAGATATTCAAGAATTTTTTAAAAGAGCTCATATTCACCGTTGACTGTAGAAATGATTTATTATTTATTTTGTGAAATGAATAATTTCCAGAGTCAACAGGGAATACGATGTCCTTTAAAATGTCGTACATGACTGCGAACCCCGACCATGAGATAAATTTGAGGATATTGAACGGCTATTCAGTACCTAAAGGGGAATGAATATCTAATGACCATGGGGGATTGGGAAGCAGTTGTAGGGGAGAAATGAGCTAGGCAGTAGGAAAGAGAGAAAAGAAGGAGTAATTGAGTTCTGCAATAAATTTCAGATGGTAATAACGGATACTCTGTTGAGGCGACACAAGAGGAGGAGGTGTTCTTGGAAACGACTCGGGGACACGGGCAGATTCCAGCTGGGTTACATCATGGCCAGACAGAGATTCCGAAATCAGATATTGGATTCTGAGGCGTAACCAAGTGCAGATGTAAACTCAGATCATAATTTAGTAATGATGAAGACTAGACTGAAGTTGAAGAGAATCGTCTGGAAGAATCAGGGTGGAAGGAGATGGGATACCGAAGTACTGAGGAATGATGAGACTCATTTGAAGTCTACTCAGGATGTGGATACTACGGTAAGGAACACGAGAGTAGCCACCTAATATGAAGGGGAGTGGACATCGCTAAATAGGTCAGTCACAGATGCTGGACAGACAAACATAGGCACAAGGTAGGTATCTGTGAAAACATCTTGGGTAACAAAAGAAATACTTCAGTTGATCAACGAAAGAAGAACACACAAAGATGTTCGGGGAAAGACAGAAATACAGCAGTATAAACCCCTTAGAAACGAAACAGACAGGAAGTGCAGAAATGCACCAGGCGAAGTGACTCCAGGAAAGATGTAAAGAAATCATCTTTGGGAGAACTGACTACAGAAAAGTCAAAAGAACCTTCGGTGAAATTAAAATCACATTTGTTAACATTAAGAACGCAATGGGAATTCCGTTGTCGATCACAGAGGAGAGGGCCGATAGGTGGAAAGAGTATACTTGTCTGATGCGTGATAGAAGAAGAAAGTGGTGTCCATATGGAAAACTTAGAGGGTACAGTATTACGAGGATAATCCCAAAAGTAAAGTCTCCTATTTTTTTATAAGTACATAGACCTGTTTATTTCTACAATGGTTCACATCAGTTTACAGTTTGAACATTTAGCTATTTTTCGACATAATTACCATTTCTGTCGATGCATTTTTGTAGACGCTGTGGCAGTTTTTGTATGCCCATGTCATAACAGCTCGCCGCCATGTTGTTCAGAAAGTTGTGAACCTCTTCTTTCACCTCGTCGTCGGAGCTGAATCGCTTTCCGGCCAAATGTTCTTGTAACCTAGGGAACCAGTGATAGTCACTGCACGCCAAGTCAGGACTATAGGGTGGGTGGGTGATTATGTTCCATTGAAACTGTTGCAGGAGAGCAACGGTTTGCCGAGCGATGTGTGGGCGAGCGTTGTCCTGGAGAAGGTGTACGCCCTTGCTCAACATTCCTCTTCTCCGGTTCTGAATTGCCCGTTTGAGTTTTTTCAGTCTCTCACAGTACCAGTCAGCGTTAATAGTGGTCCCAGTGGGCATAAAGTCGACCATCAATACCCCTTTCCGATACCAAAAAACGTTTGTCATGACTTTACCGGCAGACTGTGTTTGTTTGAATTTCCTCGGCTTTGGCGAAGAAGGACGCCACCACTGGCGTGATTGTTGCATGGTCTCAGGTGTAAAGTGGTATGCCCAGGTTTCGTCAGCCGTGACAATTGAGTCCAGAAAGTTGTCCTGTCCGGCTGCAAGGCGGTGAAGAAATGCGCGGGAAGCGCGAACTTGTTGTCGCATGTGGTCCTCAGTCGGCATGCGTGGCACCCATCTTGCGCACACCTTCCGGTAGTTCAATGTTTCCGTTAAAATTCAGTGAGCGGTGCTTCGGGAAACCTCAGGAACCAACGTGCAGAGATCATCCAGGGTGATCCGCCAATCTTCACGCATGCTTTGCTCAATCTTCAACACTGTCTCCTCAGAAATTGACGGTCTCCCGCTCCTTTGTTCATCGCGAATTTCAGTCCGACCAGCTACAAACTCTCTACACCACTTACGAACATTTTTGACACCCATGCACGACCCACCATACACTTCCGTCAATTGGCGATGGATTTCAATCGGCGCACTGGCCTTTGCGTTCAAAAACTGAGTAACTGCGCTCAATTCGCATTTGGCGATAACATCCAACGGGAGCTCCATTTTCAACGGCTGCCGAGACAAGACTGGGCGCCTCAGCGCGGCGTGCGCATGTTTACACACAGCGCGTGAAGCACTCTTCATAAAAGTGTGACCAAATGCCACACAAACAGAGTTCTGTACTTATAAAAAATAGGTGACCTTACTCTTGGGATTAGCCTCGTAGAGTCAGAATTTAAGAGAGCTCTAGAAGACTTGAGATCAAACAAGGCAGAAGGGATAGATACCATTCCACCAGAATCCTTATATCATTCGGGGAAATAGCAAACAAACGACTATTCTAGTTGGTGTGTGGAATGTATGAAACTAGCGATGTACCATCAGATTTTCGGAAAAACATGATCAACGTAATTCCGAAGAAAGCAACATCAGACAAGTGAGAGAATCATCGAACATTCAGCTTAACAGCTCAAGCATCGAAGATGCTGACAATAATAATGAACAGAAGAATGGAAAAGAAAATTGAGGATCTGTTAGATGACGTTGAGTTTAGCTTTAGGGAACGTAAAGCCACTAGAGAAGCATTTATGACGTTGCGAATGACATGGGAAGCAAGACTGAAGACAAATAAAGAAACGCTTGTAGGGTTTGTCAACATACTCGTAGAAAAAGCGTTCGACAATGTGAAATGGTTCAAGATGTTCTAAATTCTGAGAAAAAAATAGGAGTAAGCTATGGGGAAAGTCGGGTAATATATAATACGTACAAGAACCAAGAGGGAACAATAAGCCTGAAAGACAAAGAACGAAGTACTCGGATTAAAAAAGGTGAGAGACAGGAACGCAACCATTCGCCTCCTACTGTGCAATCTTTACATCGATGAACCAATAACGGAAATAAAATAAAAGTTTAAGAGGGGGAATAAAATTCAAGGCTTAAGGATATCAATGATAAGATTGTTATCCTCAGTGAATATGAAGAAGAATTATCGCCTGGATGGCTATACAACATAACGCCATTCGCGCCTTATAAACGTCGAAGCCATCACACATGGACCCATTATGACGGACCCTGCACCCACTAGACAACATGACACGTGTTGAACTGAGGTGAATGAAATGTTAATCATTTCTGCAGAACGTACTAAGGTACATGTCCCGTGAACGTGAACGTCCTATTTCTGGTCGATCAAGGTGCTCTTTTTTTTCTGAACATGAGTGTATTTATGTTTTCACTGTTGACTCATGTTTAAAAAGAATATAGTACAACTCACCCACCTTCAAGAGTACTGCGTCTGTTGATATCAAAGATACGGTACACATAGACAGGCTGTGTCACGGTGTTCAGCGCTCCCTGCGGAGCCACACTGTACCATCATACTTTCTGAAGCCATTGTGTATGAGTGACAAAAATGAGGAAGTATTACCGCGTGCAATTAGCGTTCGGTAATCGGTCACGTGGTGTCAAGTGATTGGTCTGTGGTGTGATCTTTGAATTGACCGCCAAATTTACGAAAGCGTTATTAAGGACTCGATGACAGCTAAATATTTGTGGCAAACTAGACTATAAATATGATCGCTGCTCGTTTCATTCGCAGAAATCCAAACTCTGCTCTTAGGTTCCTTCCGACTCACACTCTCGGAAATTGCAACATATTCTGAAATAAGCAGCCAACTATTGTGACATGAAAGAATACAAATGTTATACATTAGATTCCTGCCTAACCACACCCTTTGAAATAACAAAGTATTCTGAAAAAAGAAAACACTCTCAAATATTTGTGACGAAAAAGAATATAAACGTCGTTGCTCCATGTTTCATTCGCAGCAGCGTTATCTTTCTTTCTTAATCCGAATAAAGTTACTCGTTTCTGAGAGAGCACGCTCTTACATGCAGATAACATCGAACGTTGCAGAATATAATTCTGTTACATGAGTAAGGAAGTCCATGGGTGTGTTACAAACGCGAAGATGCTTCTAGATCTCCATACGGTCATACAAAGACGGCACTTTCTTGTAGACAGCATCGTTAGCAAACTGTGTTATAGTGGTCCTGATCCTATCTGACAAATCGTGTATGTACATTAAGGAAATAAGAAGCCCTATCACCCTTCCTTGGGGCAAACGCGATGTTAGTTTCGTTTCTGTGGAATATTCACCACCCAATATAACGAGCTGGTTTTTATTAGTCAAATATTCCTCGACCCAGTTGTAACGAGAAAACTTTTTGATGGAATGCAACATGCGTGGTGTGGCCAAAAAGACTTTCCAGACATGCTTATCATAAAGAAAGAGTGCCAAAGAAAAATTTCATAATTCCGACCACAAGTTCAGTTTACCTATAAAATTCCTAGCTTATTGATAATATCAGACTGGAAGGTTCATTAACTAAAAAGTCATAGATCTTAATTAATTTATACAATTAGATTGATTTACCATGGACAATGAATACCACAAATGGATTGTCTACATGGAAGACCATCACATGGAAGGGCCAAAGTAATTTCCACAAACACCACATGTTTAATGTAGAAAGTGTTTAAGATGGCGAAATTCTTTAAAGGTTCCTGGCTATTACATTTGAATTTAAAAAGTTGGAGCCAAGTACTGATGGAGACCTACCAATTCCACCCTTCTTTGGGGAACTGGCGCCTAAGCAGGTGACCCAACTTGAGAGTCAAAAAGACTGTGCCGCTCGCGGGAGCGAAGCTGCACGATCCATTTTTTCCTCTCCCTGTCATATTGGCTGCGGAAATCTATTTGCTAACTGCGGATGCACACTGTGGTGCGTTGTCTGAATTTAGAAATAGCATAGGGAGCCACTCCTGCCCCATTTTTTTACTGATCTTGGACGAGGAAACATGGCAGGTAGCAGGAGTGCAACAACTGACACCATTTTGGGATCCAAGCGTTGGCTTACATCATCTTGGGAGTAACCTTTTGTTAAGAGGGGATGTAATAAATTTTGGTCCAAACAATCGATTTTTCAAAAATTTTATTTTCTTCATCTACTTAGTTTAATCGATGTTGGATGTGAATTTTATCGTGATAGCAGCTTTAGAAATGCCTTTAAATTGTTAAACTGATTAACTCTGCACTGGCGGCCACTCCCACCTTTTCCGACATTTGGGAAACTGCTTGCTTCAGCGGGATTTTTGTCAGTGTGAAGGCTATTTTCTTTCGATATCTTTGACTGACATCTGTATTTCTGGGTGACATCTATATCTTTGCCTGAAAACTTTCTTGCATGTGGTTTATTACTGTTTTGACAACACTAACACATATAGTATTAGTAGGTGGAAGGTTGAATTCGAGAACCTTTACGCGGAAGTCAAGATTTATGCATAATGGGTCGTGGAAAAACTGTGCTTAGGAAATGAGCAGAGGAAGCAGCTCGAAATGAAGAACGTATGTTCTCAGCTTCAGCATCGAAACTTGGGATAGGAAAATAGTACAGGTGCGTGAATGATGATGATATGGATTCCACTGGATTCAGACTCATTTATTTAGAGCTTCTCTGCCAGGCTATAAAGTTTTAAAGTTCATGTGGTATCTGTAAAAATAGAGAATGCATGATTGTTGTTGAAGAAAGAAGAGTGGGAATAGCTTGTTATTTTAAATTAATTTGTAATTCGTGTGGCTATGAATTTTCATTTTCCTCCTCCAAAAAAACTGACACTGGTACCCATGAAAGCAGTTTTAGGTTAGCATATGCTCTGAGATGCCTTTGACAGGGCAGGGAAGGAGGTTATTTATTGTATGGTTTTCTGAAGATGCCACTACCTCGCGCAGGGTTTGAAAAAATAAATAAAGAAATGTCTGATGCTGTATGCGATACTGTCAAAGTTTTTATGAAGAAAGCAGTGCAGTAATTGGTGGAAATACAAAAAGAAATAGATCCTAGGGTAGATATTCATGATAGTGAATCTCCCACAAATGTTACTGACCTGTGTGTGTCTGCAGATGGGACTTGGATGAAAAGGGGTCACACATCTCTGTATGGAATTGCATCTGTTATTGGTATTGACTCAGGTAAATTTTTGGATGTAGAAATTATGTCTAAATATTGCCAGCGGTGTGAAGCAAGGAAAATGTCCAACAATGAAGACAGTGAGAAACTGTGGCAAGTAAAGCATGCAGTAGCATGCTCTAAAAATTATGATGCCTGTATTGGGGGCATGGGGGCTGCTGCAGTTGTGAGTATGTTCTCCAGATCTGAGGACCAGTATGGTGTTAGATAGACTAAATACCTTGGTGACGGGGACTCCTCTTCGATCAAAGCTGTAACAGATAAAAATTCGTACAATACAACAATAGAGAAGTTGGAATATGTTGGCCACATCCAAAAGAGGCTTGGTGGTAGGCTTCGTCGCTTGCTGAAAGAGAAGAAAGGTGAAGTACTTGAGGATGGGAAACCACTAGGAGGAAAATGTAGGCTTACTATTAAAGAAACTGATTTTCTTCGGTTGTTTTATGGGAGAGCTATCAGGAAAGACACTCATAATTTAGAGGCAACGAGGCGTGCTGTGTGGGCAATTTTTTTTCCACAAATTGTCCACTGACGAAACACCAATGCACAACCTGTGTCCGAAAGAAGATTGGTGTAAGTTCAACAACAGAAATGAGAGGTATTCACATAAACACTCATTGCCACGACCTGTTACGAATGCAATTAAGCCCACATTCAGGTTCCTTGCAAACCGTGATTTATTGAGGAAGTGTCTTCACGGAAAGACACAAAATGCAAATGAAAGCCTCAATAATTTAATTTGGATTAGATGCTCAAAAAGGACATTCTGTCGACTTGAAGTACTCAAAATAAGTGCCTATGATGCAGTTTTATGTTACAATAACGGAAATAGTGGCAGAATTGAAGTGCTGAAGAGAGTTGGTATAGATCCTGGTGTATTTACAGCAAAAGCATTTTACACCATCGACGAGAACAGGGTCAAGAAAGCTAACAGACCAGTGTCTTACCTGCAAATACAGGCCAGGCAGATTCGAAGAGGAGAGAAGAGGAACCTGGAGGATGAGGAGTGTCAGTATGGAGCATTTTAAAATTGAGGTAAGCTTATTGCATGTAGAAGTATGAGAAGAAAATCTTTGAACCTCATTTTCCCTGTTTTACATTTCTTACGTTATTGGAAGTCTTTTCTCAAAAAGTATATGCGCTATTGCTATGAAATTTCCAGAAACTATTTGCAACGTGTTGCTGTCTCCCTGGAACTAAAAAGTACGAGATCGTGCAATTACCTTCTGATTTTTTGAAGGCTGTATCTAGAAAAAAAGTTAATTTTGGATGTGCAAAGTTGAAAACTCTGTTAATGATACATTTTGTACCATAAATTAATAACTGTAGTTCGGTGATCTTATAACCTTCTCGGGACACTACAAGAAAATTTTCAGATTAATTGCATGATTAGAATTTGAATTATGGCTTTTTATAAAAAAGACAATAAAAAAATTAAAATTTCAAATTTCTCGCATAATATTAATCTTGCATATGTTTCTATATTTTTACGTTAAAACACAGCTCTTTTACTTTACACGTGCAAAATTTTATATTTGTACATTAATAAATATGGCTGTAACGATTTTTTAAATAAATGTTTACATTTTCCGTTACATTCCCCCTTAAATTCGTCTGGTTTGGTCTGCATGTTCACAGTATGAAACGCGGAGTACCTACGATGGCTGCTATAGTGGGATCACATTATTTTTCACTGTGAGAATGCAACTTCTTGACTCCGCTGATCGCGATGTGGTAAGCTTTGTCGATCGCCCCTGCTTCTGGATGTCATGGCTAGCAACTGCTAAGGGGCAAAAATTTAAGATACGTTCGTGTCTATATAATTTCGGTAAGCTAGCGGCAATGCTCTGACTTTTAATTTCTTTGCTATGCCCTGAAACGACTGATTTTCCGCACGCACCGTTAGAGGGACGTCGCGCAAGGACACAGAAGGAGAAGTGCTCTTGGGCGGCGTATTGGCGACAGTCTACTAGCAGCTACAAGTACACTGGGGCTGTCCAGAACAGTGGAGAGAGTTACCTTGCAAGGGCGGCAACTTTTCCTGTTTGGGCGGGACTTCGTGGTGGGCGGCCATGTACGAACTTGTCCGGTCCTCAGGGGCTTTTGTCCTGTTGATTTGGAGTATTGCCATTTTGGTGTGATTCACCGCTGACATTTCTCGTGGTAGTCAGGCTGCCTCAGCATCTAACTGTTCCCTTTGTTTAATGTTTTCAAAGGGAGTGCCAGAGTTAACTTGTGTGCAGCTCGAATGTTACAGTAGTTGTAACTGCTCACTGTCTTGGTGACATCTTACATTAGGCTGTTTTGGTGCTTAATCGTTAAGTGCTGGCACTCGGTTGAATGTGGGGTGAGAACTGATAATTCATTTGGTAAACTCATTTGTATTCGTAAATGGTAAAAGGAAAAGGGGCAGAACTGTTACCTTATCATTAATTGTATGTATTTATTTGAAGATGCCATTGTTTGTATGTTGCCGGCCGGAGTGGCCGAGCGGTTCTAGGCGCTACAGTCTGGAACCGCGCGACCGCTGCGGTCGAGGTTCGAATCCTGCCTTGGGCATGGATGTGTGTGATGTCCTTAGGTTAGTTAGGTTTAAGTAGTTCTAAGTTCTAGGGGGACTGATGACCACAGCAGTTAAGTCCCATAGTGTTCAGAGCCATTTGTTTGTATGTTAACCTTGTTGTTTTTCTGTTTTAGAGCTACAAAACGTTGGTGCATAATGTATGTCTGGTTAATACAAATCCCAAATTTCGCAGACATTCAGGCATTGCAAAAAGAAGTTTTGTTATTGCAGCAATGAATTTCGTTTTTTAATTGGCAGGCAGAAAACTAACCATTTAACACTTTTTATAAGCAGAATTTAAATTCTATCAAGGGATCGAGTGAGAACATAACTCTGTGGACCGAATTTAGTGTATTACCGAAACCCACTGATAGTGTTTATTCAGAATACTCGGAGATTATCTACTGAAAATAGTAACCAAATTTTCGAATTATTTGGTTAACTGTTAGATTGCAGAGAGAGGCTGATGTGCTGCATATTCTTCAAGGCATTGAGTTACATTAGGGTTGGCTGATTGAGTGAGCTAATTGCTGAAGTTCTGCAGGGTGGAGGCTCACTAGATGAGTTGCAGAGGAAACTTCTTTTTGAAAATTTGGGGACTTGAAGATGAAAGCGGTGAATGAATCTTCAGGGGAGTATGTTGATAGTGTACGTACAGCATTTATGGTGTTCTGCTTAGATACTTCTGAAGTGAAGTTTTACTTAATATTTTGGAAGGGGTGCAACGAGAAAATTGGGCAAAGACTTTACTTAGTTATAAGTCGCATACATTTCTTGATTTAGTAAAAATGGTTGTCGGCGTTGAGAAGATCGGATTCAGTGACTAAAAGTGGAATACTGCGGCACTGCAGCTGTTTCTTCCGGCCTGGGAAGAATGTGAACCTTGCCTCAGGGTGCTTGTTTTTGTTGCGACAAGGTAGGTTACTTTGGTAAGGTTTATGAAGAGCCATGGTCTGATGCCCAAGAAGATGACACCGTCAAGCGGCGGTGAGGTGTGTTAGGCGCGCTTCGCCACCGAACAGCTAATGTATGGTTGATGCCGCTGATTGCTGTTGGCGTTGTAGGTATCACCGGTTGAGGAAATTTCCTAAGTTACAAGCCGCTCGCGACAAATGCTATTCCATTTCAGGTGATTCATTAAATGTTGTAGGGCAAGATCTTTTTAAATTAAGAGTTGGAGACCTTATATGGCCTTTGAAGGTATTGTTGCGCTGTGACTTTTTGCGTGCTACTCAGTGTGTAGTGGACTATGAGGGGAAAGGTTTTTTCTTCAATTTTTAGGGGCACAGGAGACAGTCATGGCGGCACTGGCAATGTTATTAGTGTCCTGGCTGGTGACACTAAATTCATCTAGGTCACTTAACCAAAGCAGAGGCCACGCAGTTATTACAGTTGTTAGGTGAGTTTCCTGAGGCCTTGATGGACAGATTAGGTGTTGCCAACAAGTCACTGTCAGATTCAGTTAACTGACCAGATTCTGGCCCGGCATACTCCATATCGTCTTTCCCCACCAATGATGCAGGAGTTATGCAAAATCGTAAGTCAATTGTTATACGATGGCATTATTAAACTTTCTGTTGCTCCTCCTACATTTCTGGTGCGGAAGACTAATAATGCAGGATATAGACCGGTCGTCAATGACTGTATGTTAAATCAGAAGGTGGTTTGAATCGATTCCCTGTCCTGACCTGAATAACTGCTTCACGTTGTTTGCCAGGGCACATGCTTTTATAGGTCTGGATCTTAACAAGCCTATTGCCAGATACCCATCACTGCGGATTCTAACCTATTAACAGCGTTCTGCATCGACTACAATCTCTTTGAATTTAAGAGTTCATTCCACAAGGGCAATGGTTTTGTCCTGTTTGTTAGAGTCTGTAATGGGGGACCTACAATTTAAGTGAGTCTACAATTAATTAGACAAAGTGTTCATTTACAGTGCATCCATTGCTGATCATTTAGAGCATTTTAGGCAAGACTGGGGTGTCTGCGGGAGGTGGACTTGAGCGTTAAGCCGCTGAAAGTGAATTTGGCCTGTAGTGATATCTAGTTTTTAGGGTGCGTAGTATATGCCAGGGGAATTACTGTAGATGAGGCTTGCACCCAGGCCCAGGGACAAGAAGAGCTATTGCCTGATTCATAGGCATGGCGAAGTTTTTTTAGAAAATGTATCCCCAATTTTGTGCAACTTGCAGCCTTGCTGAACCAACTGCAACAGGGAAGTTAGGAATTCCAACGGGGTGATTCTCTACAGCAGCCCTTAACGTCTTGAAATAGGCATTGAGGAAATCTCCCTTGCTGGATATTCCTGTTTTTAATTTGCCATTTATTGTACAGACAGATGCGACCAATCCTAACGCAGCCACCTCTTACTGCAAGAACAGGGTGGAATGTGGAGGCCTTTGGCATATGCATCGAGAACTTTGTCTGCTACTGAAATAAATTTAAGTTTTGACAGGAGCGTAATAAGTTTATATTAAAAACTGTTAACTAGGTACTGAACTGGGATCTTGTTTGCCCCATAAGACTGGAAGAAATGTGCGATGGGTGGTCCGAATATCGGCCTTCCAGTTCAGACCAGCACATATACGAGGCCTACAAAACCAAGTCACAGGTGTGTTTAGTTTCGTGTTTCAGGACAACGCGCCGGAATCTGCTGAAGATGATAGGCGATTGGATTGTTTGGTAATTGCTGCTGTTATCTCTGAAGTTCCTTCACTATTTGTTGGTCTTATGGAGAGACAACAAGAAGATGTGGAACTAGGCGAAATTCGGCGAAGGCGGAAGACCTGTTGGAGGGCTATTCCTTGGAGAAAGGAAAGTAATGTTATATTATGATAGGAAGTTCGTGTTCCTGAGAGCCTACTTCCCGTTGTCTTTATTTATTTTCGTTGTTTCTTGTGTGAGGTCCACAAGGGGGTTTATAAGATCGGGATGAAAATTACAGAACACGTGACATGGAACAGTATGGACTCTGATATTAAAAAATTAGTAGTTCAGTGTCATGAACGTAAAATTGCTAAACCTGATATTAATACCAAAAAGTGTTTTTTGCAGTCCACTAACGAACATCAGCCTACGGGCTAATTTTTATCATTTATGTCGGGCCACTCCCACCTACGAAAAATGGAAAGAGATATATCACAGTGGTAGTTGATGTCTTTACCATGGTTGTGTGTTTGGTGCCTAGTAGAAGAGTGACGATCACCATTATTATGCAGCACTTCAAGAGTTCTATTTGCCAGTTTTGTGCCCCCTAAGGCCTTAGCGACAATACCCCTGCATTTACGTTATGCGAATTCAAAAGATTTTGTTTTAAAGATGGAATTTCTCACGTGACTATTATCCCACAATACCCACAGTTGTCTTTTGCAGTCAGCATTAACAGGAATCTGAAATCGGCCTTAATAATTTGTCATTCTCGTTCGCAGTGCCACTGGGGCAGTTCTGTGAGTTGGTTTAGCCTTGCCTTTAATACCGCCTGCCAACAGGCATATAAGATGAAGCCTGCCAAACTAAATTTGCGTTCTCCCTTAATTCTCCGTTGAGTAATTTGTAGTCGTTAAATGGTCTATTACCTGAGGGGATTGATTCCGCGGATATCTGGAATAAGTGGGAGGTGGCGAAAAATAGAGACTCGTAGGTATAATCGGAAGAGATACGCGGCTTCATTGTGGTGGGGGATGTTGTCTATGTGAGGAATTCTGAGGGGTAAAGCGAAGAGCCACAGAGTGTCACAGGGAAAATGTTGCCCTGATTTCTCGGGTCTTCTAAGGTCATTAAGATTTCGACCCCTGACGACTTCTTGTTCCAAAATTTTAAAACTCGAAAGAAAGTCACGACTTTCTGAGTCATTTGAAAATAGCTAGCGCCAAAGAAGAAACTAGTATGAGTACATGAGGAATTAAAAGAAACTGAGCTGGCCCACCCCAGTTTCTAATTTAAGGAGAGGAGATGGATACGTCCATATCGATGTACTTTGTGTAGGCTAATGGCAGTGCTTTGACTGAGTTTCTGGGTCACCGCGAGAGAACTAATTTTCCACACGCACCAGTAGAGGATTGCTGCGCGTAAGCGCAAGAGGAGACGAAGGCTTGAGAAGGACGTTTGTGGCAATCTGCTAGCAGTCATGAGTACGTAAGGTTTGCCCAGAACAGTGGCGAGAGTTACCTTGGTAGGGCAGCAACATTCGCTCTTTGGAGGTGGCTATGTGATGCGTAGCCACGTATGAAGTCGTGGGTGCCTATGTGGCATTTACCGTGCTGGTTGGGGGCATTTCCATAGGGAAAGCTGCTTTTAACTCCACCGCAGTGGTACCTCACTGAGGTGTACTTGCTGTGAGACGTTTGTGGTAGTTGTCATACTATGGAAGCCAATAGTGAGCCCCCGCCAGCCGTATTACAGCCTAGTGAGGCGCAAAGTGAATGAACTTTTTTCTTGGTGTGATTCACGGCTAACTGTTCTCGCGGGAGTTAGGCTGCCTTAGCATCTAAATGTTTCTTCTGTTTAAAATTTCCAAAGGGAGTGCGAGAGCTAACTTGTGTGTACGTTTCGTATTTCCAGAAACTGTAATTATGCCTGTCTGGGTGACATCATAGATTAGACTGTTTTGGTGCTTAATCGTCTGACGTGGCACTCAGCTAAATGTGTGGTAATAACTTATGGTTCATCTGACAAATCATTCTTCGTTCTTAAATAGTAAACGGAAAAGGGGAAAGAACTGGTAGCCCTATCTTAAATTATATGTATCTATTTTAACATGCCATTGTATGTACGTTAACGTTGTCGTTTTTCCGTTTTAGAGCTCTAAAACGTAATTGTATTCTACCCATGTAAAATAAACTGAACGGCCTCTTGTTTCTGATGCCGAATGTAAATACTGGTTTCTGAACGAAGTTTTCAGGCGGAGTACTTGGCGTTCTTCGTTGGTAAACCCTGGGTTGTAAGCTTGCATTTCAGACGTGTTGACAATAATTTTCGTACGTGGTCTAAGCTACTTTTGGGTGCATTAAAATTTTTCTTGATACTTTTTCTTATTGACGTCTCTGAACTATTTTGCAATATTGGTGTTTTTAAAATATTTTTAAAAAGTGGTCCAATCTACTTTTGGCCATATTTAGATAGTTCCTTGATATTATTCCTTATTGGAGTCGTGAAATATTTGGATTCTGGGCATTTTTTTGAGTCATCAGCCTTCTGACTGGTTTGATGCAGCTCGCCACGAATCTCCTGTGCCAACCTCGTGACCACAGAGTAGCACTTTCAGCCTACGTTCTCAATTATTTGCCGAATGTACTGCGATCTCTGTGTCCCTCTTCAGTTTTTACCCTCTACAGTCCCTCTAGCGCCATGGAAGTTATTCCCTGCCTAATGTCTTAACAGATGTCCTACCATTCTGTCCGTGCTTCTTATCGGTGTTTTCCTCGCCGATTTTCCGGAGAACCTCATTTTGTACCTTGCCTATCCACCTAATTATCAACATTATTCTGTAGAAACACATCCCAAATGTCTCGATTCTCTTCTTACCCGGTTTTCTCACAGTATCATATAATAAAGTGATCCAAAAGTACACTCTCAGAAATTTATTCCTCAAATTACGGCCTGTGTTTAATGATCTTGGTCAGGATGCCCTTTTTGCCAGTGCTAGTTTGCTTTTGATGTCTTCCTTGCTCCGAGCGTCTTGGGTTATTTTGCTGCCTAACCTCATTTACTTCGTGATCACCAGACATGACGTTAGTTCCTTGGTGTTATTATTTCGGCTACTTCTCATTTCTTTCGTGTGTTTTCGATTTACTACCAACCGATATTCTGTACTCATTAGACTTTTCGTTCCATTTAGCAGATCGTGTAATTCTTCTTCACTTTTACCGAGGATAGTAATGTCATCATTCAATCATATCATTGATTCCCTTCCCCTTAAAATTTATTCTCGCTCTTGAAGCTTTCTTTTATTTACATCATTGCTTCATCGATGTATAGATTGAAAAGAAGGGGCGAAAGGTTACACCCTTTTTAATCCGAGCACATCGTTCTTGGTCCTCCACTCTTGTTCCCTCTTGACCTTTACACATATTGCATATTAGCCGTCTTTCCTTACAGTTCACCCTACTATTCTCAGAATTTCGAAAATATTGCTTTATTTGACACTGTCGAACTCTTTTTCCAGGTCGGCAAATCCTGTGAACGTGTCCTGATTTTTCTTCAATCTTACTTCCATTATGAACCGCACACATCAGAACTGCCTGTCTGGTGCCTTTATTTTCCTAAAGCTCAACTGATCGTTATCTAAGACATACTCAATTTTCTTTTCCATTCTCCTGTATATTATTCTTTTAAGCAACTTCCATGCATGAGCTGTTAAGCTGGTTGTGCGATAACTCTCGCACTTGTCGGCTTTTGCAGTCTTCGGAACTGAGTGGCTGACGTGCTTCCGAAAGTCAGTTCTACACATCAATGCGGTCGTTTTATTGTCACTTTCCCCCAATGATTTTGGAAATTCTGATGGAATATCCATCACTTTTCCCTTTGTAACCTCCCCCCTCACTTATCGACCTTAATGACAGTGAAAAATTAAACCGCGTGTACCTAATGGAAATTTGGGAAAAGCAATCGTCACCGAAGTTAATCTATCGGTAAAGAGGGAGGAAAGGGTTACATCTAAATGAAAGGAAAAATGCAAATGAAACTGGTGGAAATTAATTTTGAAAAGGGGTAAAGTTAATAAAGAAAGTAAATGTGCGGCCGTTACGTTAACAATTAACTAGCGGTAATTAGATATTTGAGATTTGGGGGAAATCACGGTCGCCAGTCCTAAGGACAATTACTATAGTAACTGAAAAAGAAAGGTTATTACACATATAATTAACACTAGAAGCGTGGCAACTGAAGGTTGACACGTGTAGTGTGAAAACTGAAAGTTTGTCAGAAGTAATAAATTTCGCTACACTCTGACTTAATTTAGCAAAAGAATTAATAAAACCGGAAAATCGAAAGTTAATTTAGTGACTGAAGTTAATAGTGAGCTTTCTTTCTGAAGCACATCGAAATCCAGTAAAATACGGTTAGTCTTGGACTACCTCAACAATCATTTCAAAAGCAACTTGACTCTACGCAATTTAGAAACAAGAGATTTAACTTTGAACTTGAATTAAATGATTCTGAACTATTAACAATAGTAAAATTTAGTACGTACCAAGCTGAGCTGCAGCCACAGGTAACTAAAATACGGTAACAAAACTCGCACTCTTAATTTGTGCTCGTGTAACCTAAATATTGTAGCCAGCTACTGAACTTTGAAATTAAAGCAGTGAAATCTAATTATATTATTTTAATGCTGGCGTTTGAATTTCAACGACACTCGGGTTCATTTCGGAAAAGGAAGGGACCCTGCTTGGCAATGCAATTGGGACAATGAGCAACAAAGGTTCATGCTAAGTTGCTGTAATTTTGCGAGGCAAATGGAACAATTTGAAAAGCTGAGGTCTGCCATACAGTTCTGAAACTTTACGTGCTTTTAGTCTTCCTTGTTGGTTGATTGAAGGTTTGAAGCCGTCGATCGAGGAGGTGGCGACAGTCACTCATTGTCGGCCGTCGCTGTTGCAGAAGCTGGATGTTGGCGCGCCTTCTTCTCGACACGGTCACCAGGCGAAACGGGCTCTTGATGTGCGCCAGCTAATGCTTCCCGTCCGCGACACCATGTCAGAAACTATCATCGCGAGTCGAGCGCAATTACATGCTGCCAAACCCCGAAAGCGCGGCAACTCGCGGGAGGGTCACACAACACCTGCTCCACTCGCTACTCCCGCCAGACTCCCACTGCTCCCGCCCCACGCGGCAGAGTTAACACTCCCAAAGATCCTACACACTTTGATTCTTCACACGACCCATCGATGTAATCGTTCGATAGCAGTTTTCCCTAGGCAAGACCCAGCGTAAAAATACAAATAATCTTTACGAAACAAACCAATTATACATCGACATAAGTGCATAAATATATATATACAAACAGTAAAACAATTACAATATATAAAGAGACAGAAATGTCATATCTTGAGGTAACAAATACAAATAATATTTACGAAACAAACCAATTATACATCGACGTAAGTGCATAAATATATATATACAAACAGTAAAACAATTACAATATATAAAGAGACAGAAATGTCATATCTTGAGGTAACAAAACAAGGAAAAAAATAATAGTACAATAGATGAAAATAGGAGGATATGCATTTCCGGGGTTACACCTTATTAGATCTTAAGTCTTCCAAAACTCTTTTAAATTCGGATGCAAATAATGGACGCCCTATCTCTTCTATGTCGACTCCTGTTTCTTCTTATATCACGTCATCAGACAAGTCGTCCCCCTCATAGAGTCCTTCAGTGTACTCTCTCCACCTATCAGCTCTCTCCTCTGCATTTAACAGTGGAATTACCATTGCACTCTCAATGTTACCACCCTTGCTCTCAATTTCACCAAAGGTTGTTTTGACTTTTCTGTATGGTGAGTCAGTTTGTCTGCAGATCATTTCTTTTTCGATTTCTTCGGATTTTTATGCCACCACGTCTTAGCTTCCCTGCACTTCATATTTATTTAATTCCTAAGTGGCTTGTATTTCTGTAGTCCTGAATTTGCCTGAACATTTCTGTATTTCCTTCTTACATTGATCTACTGAAGTATTTTTTCTGTACGCATCGTTTCCTCGCAGTTTTTCTTTCCAACTTCTGTGATTGTCCTTTTTAGAAACGTTCTTTTCTCTTCAACAGAAATGCCTACTGAACTATCTCTTATCGTACTATGCACAGCCTCAGAGGTCTTCAAGCGTATCTCTCCATGCCATAGTACTTTCGTATCCCACTTCTTTGTTTATTGATTCTTCCTGACTAGTCTATTAAACTGCAGCCTAATCTTCGTCACTATTCAGTTATTACCTGGGTAGGTCTTAGAATCTAGTATCTGACTTTGGGATCTCTGCCTCACAACGGCCTTCTCCAAGTATACCTTCTCCTCTTCCTGTGATTCTTGAACAAAGTCTTCGCTGTTATTAGCTGAAATTTATTGCAGAACTCCTAGTACCAAGCCCATATTCCCCCGCAACCCTTTCTTCTACTCCTTCCCCTACAACAGCATTTCAGTACCCTATGACTATTAGATTTTCATCTCCCTTTATGTACTGCATTACTCATTCAGTATCCTCATATACTTTATCTCTTTATCTTCAGCTTGCGACGTCGGTATCTATACCTGAACTGCTGTTGTCAGAGTTAGTTTGCTGTCGATTCTGATAATAGCTACTCTATGGCTGAAGCGTTCACAGTTACTCACTCTCTGCCCTACCTTCCTATTCATAACGAATCATGCAACCGTTATCCGATTTCTGCTACTGTTGTTGATACCATATCTGACCAGAAAATCCTTGTCTTCTTTCCATTTCACTTGACTGACCCCTACTGCATGTTGATTGAGCCTTTGCATTTTGCTTTTCAGATTTTATAGCTTCCCTACAGCGTTCAAGATTCTGACATTCCACGCCCCGACTCGTAGAACACTATCTTTTCATTGTTTATTCAATCTTTTCCTCATGGTCACCTATCCGTTGGCAGTCCCCTCTCGGAGATCAGAAGGGGGGAGCAGTCCAGAATCTTTTGCCAATGGAGTGATCATCATGACACTTTTTCAATTATAAAGAATGTCTCAACCAGAACCGGAAACATGATTTGTTTATCTTTTTTCAAATCGATTTCGACTGATACCAGTCATCATCGGTGCATTTTTGTAACCGATGCATGCCATAAGTAGAAGTATTGTATTTATCTCACGATAGAAATCTTCCAAGGACAATACAGGGCTATTACAAATGATTGAAGCGATTTCATAAATTCACTGTAGCTCCATTCATTGACATATGGTCACGACACACTACAGATACGTAGAAAAACTCATAAAGTTTTGTTCGGCTGAAGCCGCACTTCAGGTTTCTGCCGCCAGAGCGCTCGAGAGCGCAGACAATATGGCGACAGGAGCCGAGAAAGCGTATGTCGTGCTTGAAATGCACTCACATCAGTCAGTCATAACAGTGCAACGACACTTCAGGACGAAGTTCAACAAAGATCCACCAACTGCTAACTCCATTCGGCGATGGTATGCGCAGTTTAAAGCTTCTGGATACCTCTGTAAGGGGAAATCAACGGGTCGGCCTGCAGTGAGCGAAGAAACGGTTGAACGCGTGCGGGCAAGTTTCACGCGTAGCCCGCGGAAGTCGACGAATAAAGCAAGCAGGGAGCTAAACGTACCACAGCCGACGGTTTGGAAAATCTTACGGAAAAGGCTAAAGCAGAAGCCCTACCGTTTACAATTGCTACAAGCCGTGACACCCGATGACAAAGTCAAACGCTTTGAATTTTCGGCGCGGTTGCAACAGCTCATGGAAGAGGATGCGTTCAGTGCGAAACTTGTTTTCAGTGATGAAGCAACATTTTTTCTTAATGGTGAAACGAACAGACACAATGTGCGAATCTGGGCGGTAGAGAATCCTCACGCATTCATGCAGCAAATTCGCAATTCACCAAAAGTTAACGTGTTTTGTGCAATCTCACGGTTTAAAGTTTACGGCCCCTTTTTCTTCTGCGAAAAAAACGTTACAGGACACGTGTATTTGGACATGCTGGAAAATTGGCTCATGCCACAACTGGAGACAGACAGCCCCGACTTTATCTTTCAACAGGATGGTGCTCCACCGCACTTCCATCATGATGTTCGGCATTTCTTAAACAGGAGATTGGAAAACCGATGGGTCGGTCATGGTGGAGATCATGATCAACAATTCATGTCATGGCCTCCACACTCTCCCGACTTAACCCCATGCAATTTCTTTCTGTGGGGTTATGTGAAAGATTCAGTGTTTAAACCTCCTCTACCAAGAAACGTGCCAGAACTGCGAGCTCGCATCAACGATGCTTTCAAACTCATTGATGGGGACATGCTGCGCCGAGTATGGGAGGAACTTGATTATCGGCTTGATGTCTGCCGAATCACTAAAGGGGCACATATCAAACATTTGTGAATGCCTAAAAAAACTTTTTGAGTTTTTGTATGTGTGTGCAAAGCATTGTGAAAATATCTCAAATAATAAAGTTATTGTAGAGGTGTGAAATCGCTTCAATCATTTATAATAACCCTGTACTTATACTTATGGCATGTATAGGTTAGAAAAATGCACTGATGATAACTGATATCAGTCGAAATCGATTTGCAACAAGATAAATAAATTATGTTTTCGCGACTGGTTGCTATATTCTTTATAATTTTATATTCCACGGTCACTGCACAGAAAGGGAATCTTATGGAGCCCAACACTCAAAACTTTTTCAATTACAGGCCACATGTCCTGTGGATACAATTTATGTGTTTTTAATGCAGTGGTTTCTATTGCCTTCTGCATCCTCATGCCGCTGTTCATTACTGGTTCTTTCGCCTTTAGAGGAAATTTTCCACCCCAAGGGCAAGAGAGTGTCTATAACCACCCGTTCCTCCGCCCTCTTTGACAAGGTCGCGGTTGATAGAGGATCGAAATCGCCGGCCACCAATACTGTTGAGTTTTACTCAGACTGATCGGTCTGATATTGTTCGCAGCTGGGCACACGCGGCAAAGGCCAGAACGTTATATTTTACTTTTTACTTGAGCATAGCTGCTCCAGATTCTGACTATTGCTTTTTAGCAATGTAATTTTACGACTTAGAAACATTTCTTTCCAATGAATAAACCCCCCCCCCCAGTAGGTGTCGAAACGTAGGTCATTGTACGTACCGTTTATGTGCAACCGGTTGGCTTTTTAATCCACTGTTGAGAATGAAAGCTGGAAGTACTATATACAGGCTGTACACCATACAGATCGACAACCCTTCTGGCAGCAGTGGTGTACCAGCGGCCTCACCTCTAAGGGGCTGCATAAGCAGGCGACAGAGCTTCAAACATGCATACTGTCTAGTCCAGCAGGTGGCAGAGTGAGCGCCACTAAAAGTCGCTGGCACCGCAGACGTGTTTGTCTCCATGAGACACATGACTGCAAGTAGTTCCTCTAGTATCTCTTCAAGGTCAGGGTATTTAGGGCGGCGTGTAGCACTCCGAGGTATCTTCCGTTGACCTCTGGACCAGGCCCCGGCTGCAACTGCAGTACGACACCGCTACATTTGATGCCGCGCCACAGCAGCCGCTGCTGGCTGAGAGAGTAAGCCAGTGTCTACCTTCACCATCACCAGGACTTGGCCCCTGCATCGCAGACGATCAAGAACTTGATCGGCCCTTGATCTACTTCCAAGTGAAAATTAATCTTTGACTATATCATCATTAAGATCTCCAACTTAATTTCGCACTTGTGTAAATTCAGTGCTAATCTCAAACATTCACACTATTAGAGGAGCATGTGGTCAGCACACCGCTCTCCTGGTCTTCGTCATTTTTCTTGACTGGTGCCACTACTTCTCAATCAAGTAGTCTCTCGATTGGCCTTACAAGAGCTGAGCAACTCGCTTGGGGAGTTCAAGTACTTTTGAATAAAACTGTTCTAAGTTGATTACCTGGGCTGTGTTGTCATTGTGCCTCAATATGCGGAAGACTTAGGAAGTGGCGATGAGGAAGTTCTCTTTGAACCAATATTTCCACACATGGGGTACACCTCAGGTAGACAGTGTCAGAGTGCATGTGAATCCTACGTCGCGAAGGCCTTGATAGTGAGTTTTTGCTCCACAATATCTTACCGTGCAAATGTTATTATCTAGGTGTTGCTGCTACTCCAAAAACATCACATTTCACATCATATGAATGACATAAAATGTGATGTTCTCCATAAAAGATTTAGAGGAAGAAAACTAACATAACAAATTCTGGCTATCAGTAAACACTAATCAAAGAATCCTGACTTGGTCCTTAATGATAAAATACAGTACCATTACTCACCCTTATTAAAATAGCAGCCAGTTATTATTCCTCTCACCGTTAGTTAATAAGATTATTATAACTGTTCCACACCCACATTCCATGGACGTCTTTCTTCCTCTCTCTTGATTCAGTCTGTTCGTCACATTTACCAGTTTGTCCATTAACATAGTAGCCTGTGCCATTACTCACTCGTAGAACATTTCTGTTCTATGCACTCACGTATTTGAATATACTGTAATATACGACTTATTTGTTCCGCATCTCTTTAGGTATAACATCATGCTTGTGTTTTGCATTGATATAGTCATAAAATGTGACATATCTTTGTACAGCTATGAATTCTGGCTGAAGTTGTGTGGAGTAACTGTTTATCATTAAATTATCTGACGATGTTCGAAGAAGCCGGAAGCTGGTTCGTAACGAACTAATAAATATTATTGTGGAACATTGTAAGTTTGTATTCAAGTTATCAGTATGATAAGGAATGGCTTAAACCTGAGGAACAACAAATGTAAACACCAGTGCAGATTAAATACCGCCGGCACAATTGGTGCGGAACAGTTCAAACACAAATTTACGACTTCAGTCAGTGGCTCTTCTAAGTAAGCATACACTGTCCGGTTACATTTACACTATGTGATCAAAAGTATCCGGACACCTGGCTAAAAATGACTGAGAAGTTCGTGACGCCCTCCATCGGTAACGCTGGAATTCAATATGGTGTTGGTCCACCCTTAGCCTTGATGACATCTTCCACTCTCGCAGACATACGTTGAATCAGATTCTTGAAGGTTTCTTGGGTAACGGCAGCCCATTCATCACGGAGTGCATCACTGAGGAGAGGTATCCTTGTCGGTCGGTGAGGCCTGGCACAAAGTAGGCTTTCCAAAACATCCCAAAGGTGTTTTATAGGATTCAGGTCAGGACTCTGTGCAGGCCAGTCCATAATAGGGATGTTATAGTCGTGTAACCACTCCGCCACAGGCCGTGCATTATGCAGTACCTGGCAGTAGGTGGCAGCACAATGCACCTAATATGAAAAACATATGTTTTTGGGGGTGTTCGGATACTTTTGATCACATAGTGTAAATGTAACCGGAGACTAACTCGGAGATTCTGACAGTGCAGTTGCCCGTACAATCCTTTTTATACACACAGGAATCCAAAGATAGCACAACGCCGCTACCGCTCAGTTGGGCCTTCTCCTTTCTCGGTGGTCGTAAGCCCACACGCATCCTCCGCTTTCTTTGCTCTAGTTTCTCATAGGCATACAACCAGGACTCGCCAATAGCGATTAGGTGGCAAAAGTAGTCATCTGGGTTGGCCTGACACAACTGCACTTTTCCGCTGCTGTCTCGGTTCTGCGAGATGTATAAACTGCTGTGAGAAGTCGCGGAACCAACAGTCAGCGACCTTTGTCACGTTCAGAATATCGTGCAAAATGTGGAAAACCGATACACGACTGATTTTCACTTTTCTCAAGAACTCTTCTATTGTGACAGGCCGGCCTTCGAACACCAGGAGCTCCACTTCTCTTCTGATTCCAGGTTCTTCTCAGAGAGAGGGTCTACCACCCCATTCGACGTCATTCAAATTTGTTTGACCGTACTGGAGTCATCGGCGCCACCTAACCGCTGTGTCATGTGAGTGTGCATTGTTACCGTACATTTCTACCTGCTAAGCATGGATTGTTACAGTGTTGTTCCCTTTCAAATACAGGAAACGAATCACAGCAGGATACCACACTTTACAAAGGAGCAGCATCATTTAGTCTTGGCTACTCTAGCGGCTTGTTATGGTACCGAGGCACGGGGTTTCAGTGTGTACCAGAACCGCAGATCGGTACCTGCAAACAAAAGAAAGTAATGGCATATTCTTTCAGATTAAATTTTGTCAATGCGGTGGAGCTGTCGCTGATATGAAACTTGTTGGCAGATGAAAACTGGTTGCCTAACCGGAAGCCGGCTGGGGTGGCCGAGCGGTTCTAGGCGCTACATCCTGGACCCGCGCTACCGCTACCGTCGCAGGTTCGAATCCTGCCTCGGACATGGTTGTGTGTGATGTCCCTAGGTTAGTTAGGATTAAGTAGTTCAGTTCTAGCGGTTGATGACCTCAGAAGTTAAGTCCCATAGTGCTAAGAGCCATTTTGAACCTAACCTGAACTCGAAACCGAGACTCTTGCCTTTCGCGGCTGAGTACTCTACCGACTGAGCTATCCAAGGTCGACGAAGGACTCTCCCTCACTTTTTTACTTTCTCGAGTACCTCTTCTTCCGTTGTAGGTAGAGTACTTGCCCGCGAAATGCAAAGGTCCCAGGTTCGAGTCTCGGTCAGGCACCCAGTCTTAATGTGACAGCGAAGTTTCATCTACATTTACATTTATACTCCGCAAGCCACCCAGCGGTGTGTGGCGGAGGGCACACACTCTGCTGCAGGGTGAAAATTCATTATAGAAACATTCACTATGGCTGTGGCTAAACCATTCCTCCGCAGCATCCTTTCTTCCAGGAGTGCTAGTCCCGCTAGGTATGCACAACTTCTGTGATGTCTGGATGGTGGGAGAAATGATAGTGGTTGAAGTAAAGCTGTGAGGACGAGTCGTGAGTCATTCATAGATAGCTCAATTCATGGAACACTTGCCCACGAAAAGTCCACTTTTAAACTTCCAGGAAGTTTTAATTGTGTATTTTGATTTTTTTTGAAGTGATAGGTAAACCCTTCGAGTATTCCTGTTTGTCAATGAGAACTTGTTTAAATTTCAATAAATAATTTGTTAGTTTCAAATTTACAGTAGAGACAAATTATATTTTATATTACCACTACAGCTGACATATTCGTCCCGACAGAATTGGCAACTATATTGATATTTAAAACAATTTTCATTTATTCTTCCGTGTCAGTTGCACATCTTTAATTGCATGACATGTTTCGATCACTGTGGATTATTTTTAAATTTGAAACAAAGTAATACTAAGTAGTTGCTTCGGAGTACTCTGATATGATGTTCTGAATAGAGTTGCTCTCTAACAATACTACGGTTGGATAGTTTTGGTACAGTACTTAAATGACGTAGTAAATGGTGGATTCCCGGTGCTACTGGTAGCGGCGGTATGGAAAGAGAAAAAACGAATGGGCAGCAGCGAAACTGGGAGCCGACGATTTCTTTTTGTTTTTATTTGTTTGTTTGTTTCTTTTGCACGGAATTGAGTGTAAGTCCATTGTATATTTTATATCCTTTGCAAGGAGTACAAATTAGTTGATCGCGTAAATTCTGAGCTTTTAAGTAAGCAAAGCAACTACTTTTGCTGCAAGTACAGTTTACAAGCACAAACATAAAAATTACACGTACTCATTGATGTTATTTAGTACTCAATAGAAAGTTCTTGATCATAATCAAAGTTTCCTGTTATTATTGATAATTCGAAAGTTGTTTATGAATAACAGAAACATGTTTTATATAGCTTCGATGAAGTACTAAAGCGAGGTGTGATATATTTTTGTTTGCGTTTTTTATTTTTTAAATTAGTTTTTTTTTTTATTAAGAAATTCCGTTTTCGAGCTGTATATGATAAACCGTGTTGTTTTCTTTTTTATTTTACTATAACATCCGCTGTTTCACGTTAAAAATCAGCGATTTTCGAATATAACCTGAATTAATCATTGAAACTTAAATTTTACTATAAATTATTCTTAAGCTATAGACAGGAGGGTAGCTGTGCAGAACAGAAATAAACTATAGGTTCCGCAGCCCTTAATATATTCTCAGTTTCTGGACGTTTCACCACTTCCGGTTTCTATGGCAGTCCGGTAAGACAATGTTTCTATATGTAACAAAAGCGATCGTTATGAGGTAACGCCCGATAGGTACGGAACATATCTAATGTGCAAGTAACGTGGATAGAACCTTAACCGACCAAAGCTACTAGGAAAGCTACCGCAGTCTATGCATACTTATGATGGTCTACAGTAGCCTACAGTAGTTTCACAACTCTAGTTCTGAACAGACAAGACGAGTGGCTGACGCAACTACTTAGTTTTATTTTGTCTTAGCTCTGAAGATCATCGAGAGTGATCGAAACAGGTCATGCAATAAAAATGTGCAACTGAGACAGAAGAATATCTGAGAATTGTTTGTTTTAAATTACGTTAGTATTCTTTATTCCAATAGTAGGAGAAAAAGCCGCAGATCTTTACATTCCCATGTTTCTATTTCTTCTAAAATACTGACTTTTTATTTCACGCTCTTCGCTTCCTTTAAATGATAAAATTTTTTTGTAACTCATTGTAATTGCTTTAAAATTTTTTTTCTAAATTTTTGATGTAAATATTTGCTTGTGATAAGAAACAATCTATGTGATAATATTCTTCTCGGGTATGCAGCCGGATCATAACGTCTTCATGACACAATATTTCCGCGGTCCATCTGGCCGCCATCTTCAGGTGAGAGTGCTGGTGCACGAACTCGCCGGAACTGACTTCCTAGCGCAAGCTGCGGCCCCATATAGGCCAGCAGAAGACCCACAACGCGTGCGCGAGAAGGTGCCGTAACTGCCCTCTAGCGCAGTAAACATACCGCGCCGCCAGTGGTGGAAATAGGCGAAATCGAGATATCGCTGTCAAAAATTAAAAATTTTTTTATTCCGACGATCGAAACACAGACCGTTGTTTTTTGATGTCAGATAACACCGGGTTCCAAGTCTTACTTAAAAGATAGCCCTTGTCTCTACTAAGAAGATTGTCAGATAAACGAATCTCTATGGATTCTTTTAAAACACAGTCCCAATAGCGAGATGCAGGGGCAACCATTTGTGTCTTGTCATAGAGCATTCTGTGTCCTTCGGTGAGACAGTGCTCCGCCACTGCAGATTTCTCAGGTTGAAGCAGCCGTGTGTGCCGCTGATGCTCAACACATCGGTCCTGAATGGTCCGGATTGTCTGCCCAGTATAAGCCTTCCCACAGTGGCAAGGGATCTTGTACACACCGGGCTTCCTCAAACCCAAGTCATCCTTTACAGAGCCAAGGAGCGCTCTAATCTTGGCTGGCGGACGAAAAATACTTTTGATATGGTATCTTTTCAGAATTCTTCCTATCTTCGAGGAAATGCTCCCAGCAAAAGGCAGAAAGGCCACCGATATGCAGGTATCTTCTGGTGGTTCAGGGGCCGCAGCTTGCGCTAGGAAGTCAGTTCCGGCGAGTTCGTGCACCAGCACTCTCACCTGAAGATGGCGGCCACATGGACCGCGGAAATATTGTGTCATGAAGACGTTATGATCCGGCTGCATACCCGAGAAGACTATTATCAATTATTACGCCGGGAAAGCCTTCGTAGCCACAACAATCTATGTCATTACCTGAAAAATTGCGAAATGTGCGACTTGTAACATTAGGCAATAGGTCTTTACATATGCAATAAATGAATGAATGAGTCAATTGAAAAGTGCCAAAAAGAACCAAACGTGGTTATGACGGAGGGCCTGACTACTGTAGCAGTTGGTGAGACGATCAGTGCCGGGGGCAGAGAACCCTCGGCCTGAGCCCGGCAGTTAGGAGCCGGCGGCCGTGGCGGCTGCGGAGCTCGCGTGATGGCGTCGCGTCGCGGCGCGGTGCAGCGCCCTGGAGACCGCCACCGCCGGCTGCTGCCTCCAGACGGGTGAGCGGCGCGCACGCGACCCAACCGCCTCCGCCGCCTGCGCCGCCCCCGCAGTTGCCGGCCGATTACCGGCGCTCCGGCTGATTGCCGCCGCCTGATGAGCTACGCGTCCCCTGGGTCTCGCGTGCCCCACCTCGCGCCAGAATCATCGCTATCCACTCCGAATCGTTACGAGCTCCAAAGGGCCGCTCTTTGCCCAGCGGGAGTGCTGCAGGTAAACCCCAGTCTCCGTCGCTGACGCCGCCCAGTCTCTGGCGGCCAGGAACAGGTAAACGCCAAGCTAGATCTGCAGACCTAGAATTACTGAGGGCGGCGCTCTAGGCCAGAGACGTTTGTCCCCTCCACCTCCCCCCCCCCCCCCCCTCTTTCATAACAACACGACTTTCGAAGATTTTATTTTTCGTGCCGTTTTGGTTGCCTTACAGAGTCAAACAAGGTTAGACAATAAATGTAATCAGTAAATGATTTATTAAACGAAATACACTGTCTAGTCACATTAATGTAGACCACCTGTCAAAACCCTTAATAACCATATTTGACAGCGCAGACTACTGCAACACGTGCAGAAAGAGTGTCAGTGAGGCTCTGGAAGGAACAGACAAGGATGTGAGTGGAGTCACGCCGACCGCAGTGTCGTGACCAGCAGCGCTAGGCTTCTCGGTTGACGATCCAAGCCGCGAACAGACTCATCGATGTGCTCTCACAGATTCTCGATTGGCTTTCAATCCGAGGAGTCTGGTGTCCAGGTGAGTAAATGAGGCAGATGGTATCTTACTTTTCAGTCAAAAAAATGGTTCAAATGGCTCTGAGCACTATGGGACTTAACTTCTAAGGTCATCAGTCCCCTAGAACTTAGAACTACTTAAACCTAACTAACCTAAGGGCATCACACACATCCATGCCCGAGGCAGGATTCGAACCTGCGACCGTAGCGGTCGCGTGGTTCCAGACTGTAGCGCCTAGAGCCGCTCGGTTACTTTTCAGTCAAAGTTTTTTTAAACAGGAGTATATTCGTCTTTCTTGTGCTCCAATAGGAGCAGTTTTCTTCTTGTTCTCTGGTCACTAATTTGAAATACTGGTAAGTAAAATTCTGATAGTCTTCTTATGTGACATTGAAATGACGAAAAAATAATTTTACTGCTCAGACCGGATTTTACAACCATAATAGTTTTACAAGTGCTTCACTACAACATGGGGTTCCCAGAATCGTTCTGATGATAACAATTTACACCATATTTATCCGTGCTACGTTACTTTATAAGCTACATTTTCGCCTCACAACGTATTTTATCTGCGTATTTTACGTGCACAAGTAGCGCAACTTTGAACGTCTCTGTCTTGGAAATGGATAAAACTATAAAAAAAAATTTCAGAGTTGTTCGAGACTTGATTCTATGGAATATGTCATAAAATTACATCCATTTACTGTGCATAGCCGTCTTAGAATCCGCGGCTCGGATTTGTTACACAAAAACCATGTTTCTGACGTGATTCGCGATTCTCGGTAAGAGATACAGATTTTTGAAATCTGGAAGATGCCACTTGTACATAATTACCGCTTTTCGTAGGTGATAAGTTAGTCTACAGCTGTTAAATAATTTGTAAAAACAGCATTTGTGCCATCAATTGTACAATTTCATGTTTACTCTTCACCAGTTTCGATTGTTACAATCATCTTCAAGGATAAAAACATTGTACGTGAATGTACCAACCGTATATTTTCGTCATATATGAGCCATATAAATGTAAAACATATGAATTGTCATAATAAGCTGTCTTAACACAGTTCATATAAACACTCTGAGCCTTCGCACAATCACAATAGTGGAATTATCACCACACGCGCATCACTGTAATTGTGCCAAGGCTCAGCGTGGTTGTATGGACTGTGTTGAGGCAGCTTATTATGACAGTTATATATGTTCTTCATTTGTATGTCTCATGTATGACGGAAATATACGCTTGATCCATTGATGTACAAGGTTTATAATGTTTTTCTCTTTGAAGATGACTATAACAATCAAAGTCAGTAGAGAATGAACATAAAATTGTACAGCTGATGGCACAAATATGCTTTTTCCAAATTCTAGATATACACCCAGAGAATATACGGTTAAAATTGAACAATTTGCTGCGTTTACTTCTTTAGATTTTCGCTGCTAAGGCAAAAAATGGCGTCAAACGCATTTTTCGGGTTTTCTCAGGAATCGCCTATGGTGCCTCCATAAGCCCCTTATTACGCACCGTAGACCACATTTAATGCAAAAATAACCAACCGATTTACTCGATTTGCCTAAGCTGAAGAGAATGTGTAATATACACACTTTGGCCGTGTACCATAGGACAGTTGCAGTAAGGTAATCCTTCTGTTGGATGTACAAATGGTCCCTAGCCCAAGGGCTGTCCAAAACACTTGACCCTACCTTTCTGTCATCAACTGAACCTGTGGTATGAGCCCCGGAAAATCCCATTTTTATGCGTGACCTTTTGGAAAATACTGGAAGCGCATGCCTACCGATAAACATCCCATCGACGACGAGATCATTAGAGACGAGCAGAAGATCGATTTTGATAACGATGGGGAAGGAAACTGATTGTTTTCTTTTCCAAGTGACCTTCCCTGCAATCGTTTTTAAGCTATTTGGAGAAATCGCAAGGACCTATATCTGGATGGGTTTTGAACCTTCCTTCCCAGGGTCTAACCACTACACCATCTCGGTCGGCCGAGTAGAAGCGTGTCTAATTCCATCTTAATAACTATTTACAACTTTTGACTAGTTCGACAAATCCGTGGCAAAAATATCGAGTAGTATTTCCTAATATCACATGTGACGCATGTACGATGGGAAAAATAAAACTGGCCCAGATAATACGAAGGGCCTTCAAAAGATACACATGTCGTCCCACGCTAAGACCACTGCGCAACAATACTGATGCATTATCAGAATGCAGTACGTGTTCTGGGTTACCTACAGGCACGGTTCGGGTCCGATACGGGTAACAGATGCATCACAGTGTGGGAATGAAATGGTGCGGCAACTGGGAACGTACCCCAAAGCTGAAGACTGCGGGACATTATAGTTGTTATGGGGCAAACGTCGAAATTTCACACATATTCCCTGTGAAATTTTGGCAGTATAAGGGCTAAATGGAATGTCGTGTCCAGCCGTAGTGAAATGTTGCCAATTTGGCAAAGGCTGCAGAATGTGGGTGATGGTGAGCAGTAAGGACGACGATGTCCAGGAAATCGGAACAGTTTTGCAGCAACCACAGTTTTTCAGACGTTGACGCATCGTTGGTTCGTGATGGCTTCGTGACTAAGGAGCGGATTTCTGCCGTCGAGGAATCGAACGGTTGGTAGAACGTCCCGACCGTTATTTGCAGAAGCTTGCTGACAATGCTGAAAAATAATATCGCATATCTGTTACTTAGGAGTGTAGCGCAGCATTCTATAAAAGCTGCTCGGCCCACCATAATAATGTGAACCTTTCTATTTGAGGTTCCATCGTATTTGATGGACTTACAGATAGGCAACCAACTAATATCATGCATTACCGTGGAGGATGATGTAAGTTGGGTTCCTTATCTTAACGTGAATTAAATACACCTTGCAAAATAAATAAAATGTCACTTTTTGAAACCCCATCAGTTTCCCCCGTTGCGATGCAGAAGTGTGAAATTTGGCCAAAACCTTCCTCCCCTAACGGTGTAAAAGCGTGGCGCATTGTGACGTTACCTCGTGCTCGGTACGCTTCAAACAGCGAGGTGTCAACATACGAGGTCAAAAAAATTCGGAAACATTCTTAATTTCGCGCCAATGGTGTGTTGAAGGAAATGCGGTTGGCATCGCTGCAGACGCCCTGTGTTTAATGCGTAACTGTCGGATGTACATTGTTGTATGTCTGTTAGTTATTATTCAGTGCTGTACTGAGTAAAACGTTGTGTCGCACAGTTTGAGAATTTCAAATAACAGATCTAATGGAGCAACGCGTCTGCGTTACATTTTTGCGTGAAACTTTAGACACACACATCAAATGATGCAGGAAGCCTACGTTGGTGGATGCTTAAGCCCTATTCTGTGTTACGGGTGGTCCCCACGGTTTAAAAATGGCCGGACGGAAGTTAAGGACGACCCTCGTTCAGGACGCCATTCGACGTCTACCGACGACGCAAATGTCAGTAACGTCAACGGAATTGTGCGTGCCAATCGAATCCAAGAGACTGCAGAAGACTCTAACATTTCAGTTGGATGATGTCATGAAATCTTGACGCAGCATCTTGGAATGCATCGTGTTGCCGCCAAGTTCCTTTGCTGAGCACTTAAAAAATCGATGAACTCTGAAAGTGGACGAGTAGTTTATTACAGAGTTGGCTTATGTTATGTCGGAAAATATAGGCGAAAGTGCTACTCTTGAAGATGTGTGAATATGTGTCCTTGTGTACGTGTGTCTGTGTGTGTGTGTGTGTGTGTGTGAGTGAGTGTGTGTGTGTGTGTGTGTGTGTGTGTGTGTAAGAGAGAGAGAGAGAGAGAGAGAGAGAGAGAGAGAGAGCAAAACAAATTTACCAAAATAGTGAACTTACCAAATGTGCTCATGCAGGGCTGGTCACCTACAAAGTAGAATACATTTTTATCCACATTCGCTAGTTCCACAGCTCGAAATCTTTTGCTTGTCATTTCCTGCGAGGCTGCGCAGGGGCACCGCCATTTCTTTGCTTCTTGTAAAGTGGAAGACCACGTCTGTAGCAACCGTGTCCTCTACTACCACTACATATTATGGGGGCCGATGCAAAGGAGTAGGATGAAAGTAAGAAAAATACACTCAAAGGTGAAAGAGTGTTGCAAGTTGTGGAGCATAATCAGTTGGTCGTGGAAAGAGAGAAGAAGAAAAGGTGACTCTTGTGCAGGAAGTTGGCACATCTTTGCTGGGAATTGTCGCATCTTCGCCGTGTGCGGGCTGACCCGACACGAGCGCGATCCGGGGCGCGAGAGACGCTAGATTCATCTCGGTAACACTTCTCCGTGACGTCAGTGTGAGGTCTACATATTCAGTTTTGTCCATCGGGGACGTCGATCGACTTTCGTGGTCATATCGAGTTCTGAGAAGTGGGAGAAGCCATATTTGATAGGTTTCCAAGTACTACGTGTGTCCTAAGAACATAGGATGCTTCAAATATTGAGGATCTCTCGAAAACGCGTCGCTATTGGTACGATTTGTTGTAAGGCAAGCGGAGTCTCCATGGCCTTTAAATTTGAAACCAAGTACAAGTTGCAACGCTGTATAATGACGTAGTGGTTTGAATGTCGGGTTGTGGAAAGGCATTTATCTGGTGCGTCGGTTAGCTTACTAATATCTCTAAATTTTTTCCCTTCACTTGTTTAAAATATTCTGGGACCTTGTTAAGTTAAGGAAAATTTGTTTTCTAGTATTTGATGTTTTGTACTTATAAGACCGGTCTCTCTCAAGAGTGAACTGTCATTGTCAACATTTTACAAAATAAGCGTGAGATGCACAAATGCCAGTAAATGTTCGAAATACGTTGACCACTTGGTAAAATAAAGTAAGTACCTTTCAAAATAAAAATCATAGAAAAGACTGATAAATGTAAAAAAGAATTGAAATATTACTTACTCTCATCCGTCTATAAAATATAACTAAAAACATTCAACAGCCTCGATTGCTTAAATATTTATTTAATTAAGACATGCGGTTTCAACATACTTTGCGTCGTCTTCACGTCTTAAAAAGTCTTTCTGTTATGAAACGTGTTCATTTTGCGTTAGACCTCACGCCAAGTTGTCACGTAGATAAAAATCAGCACTTTGTAAAAGGTTTATCAGAACTAAAATATTTTATGACAGACCTTATATAATCTGCTGATTTTTATCGACATGAGAGCGTGAGGTTCAAGGTAAAAAGAACAAGTTTCATAACAAAAAGATTTTTAAGACCTGAAGATAACAGCAAAGTCTTTCGAAACCAGTTGTGTTAAAATAATGTTTATGCGATCTAGGGTATTGCATGCCTTAGCAAGTAAGACAGATGGCTCCTTTGGTCTTCTCAAAATGTGGAAACTCTGTAAAATATAAATGAAAATTTACGAGCTAGTTATTTTAGGACATTTCTTTTCCAAAAAAGAACATCTTATACGTACACAGATGTAATGCATTCTGGTACTGGTACATGAATGTACCTACAGCTGTTTTTTCTCGTTGATTCAATCACTTTGGAAACTGAAAAGGAAGAAGCTCATTTACCTCGCAGTGAATTGTAATTTTTCGCACAACTCAGATCGTACTTCACACAACCACGGTATGTAAATAACGAGTATAAATCTGGTAAGTTCTCACTTCCAAAGGAAGAAAAGGCAAGAATAGTTTCCAAAATTGCAATCAATGCACCAGTTGCAGATGTGAGTTCCTGCTTTAATTCGTGAGCAAGAAACTACTCCGTATTTATAATCTTTTTACGGGTTTCGGAGAGTGTTATAATAACATTACATTTACTTCTGTTGTATGTAAAGAACTTAGAATTTCGTATATGTTTATACGCTGAAGAGCCAAAGAAACTGGCACAACTGCCGCGAGCACGCAGAAGTGCCGCAACACAACGTGACATGGACTCGACTAATGTCTGAAGTAGTGCTGGGGGGGAACTGACACCATGAATCCTGTAGGGCTGTCCATAAATCTGTAGGAGTACGAGGGGGTGGAGATCTCTTCTGAACAGTAAGTTGCAAGGCATCCCAGATATGCTCTATAATGTTCTTGTCTGGGGAGTTTGGTGGCCAGTAGACGTGTATAAGCTCAGAAGAATCTTCCTCGAGCAATTCTGCACGTGTGGGGTGTCGCATTGTCCTGCTGGAATTGTCCAAATTCTTCGGAATGCAAAATGGACATAAATGGATGCAGATGATCAGACAGCGTGCTTACTTACGTGTCACCTGTCAGAGTCGTATCTAGACGTATCAGGGGTCCCATATCACTCCAACTACACACGCCCCACACCATTACAGAGCCTCTAGCAACTTGAACAGTTCCCTGCTGACATGCAGGGTTCATGGATTCATGAGGTTGTCTCCGTACCCGTACACGTCCATCTGCTCGATACACTTTGAACTGAGACTCGTCTGAACAGGCAATATGTTTCCAGTCATCAACAGTCCAATGTTGGTGTTGAAGAGCCCAGGCGAGGCGTAAAGCTTTGTGTCGTGCGGTCATGAAGGGTACGCGAGTCGCCCTTCGGCTTCGAAAGCCCATATCGATGATGTTTTGTTGAATGGTTCGCACTCTGATACTTGTTGATGGCCTAGCATTGAAATCTGCAGCAATTTACGGAAGGGTTGCACTTCTGTCATGTTGAACGAATCCCTTCAGTCATCGTTGGTGCCATTCTTGCAGGATCTTTTCCCGGCCGCAGTGATGTCGGAGATTTGATGTTTTACCGGATTCCTGATGCTCACGGTACACTCGTGAAATGGTCGTAGGAGAAAATCCCCACTTCATCGCTACCTCGGAGATACTGCGTCGCGTAGCTCGTGCGCAAACTATAACACCACGTTCAGACTCACTTAAATTTTGATAAACTGCCACTATAGCAGCAGTAACCGATCTAACAACTGCGCCAGACACTTCTTGTCTTATATAGGCGTTGCCAACCGCAGGCCTGTATTCTGCCTGTTTAAATATCTATGTATTTGAATACGCATGTCTATACCAGTTGGTTTGGCGCTTCAGTGTAGACAAAATTACGTTTTGTACGTAGTCCTCAAATGAAAAAAAAACAAAAAAAACAAAAACAGATCAATTGAAACAGGTCACATCGAATAAGATGACGGAAGATTTGGCTTATCCCAGGTACGCAGCCAAGAAACCCGTTTCAGTTTTGTAATATTAACAGACACACACTATGACAGGGTATTTGCAGACCGGGCCAAATATGTCACGAAATAAGCATCGAACGAAAAAATTACAAAGAACGAAACTTGTCTAGCTTGAAGGGGGAAACCAGATGGCGCTATGGTTGGCCCGCTAGATGGCGCTGCCATAGGTCAAACTGATATCAACTGCGCTTTTTTAAATAGGAACATTTTTATTGCATATTCGTGTAGTACGTAAAGAAATATGAATGTTTTAGTTGGACCACTTTTTTCGCTTCGTGATGGATGGCGCTGTAATAGTCACAAACGTATAAATACGTGGTATCACGTAACATTCCGCCAGTGCGGAAGGTATTTGCTTCGTGATACATTACCCGTGTTAAAATGGACCGTTTACTAATTGCGGAAAAGGTCGATATCGTGTTGATGTATGGCTATTGTGATCAAAATGCCCAGCGGGCGTGTGCTATGTATGATGCTCGGTATCCCGGACGACATCATCCAAGCGTACGGACCGTTCGCCGGATAGTTACGTTATTTAAGGAAACAGGAAGTGTTCAGCCACATGTGAAACGTCAACCACGATCTGGAACAAATGATGATGCCCAAGTAGGTGTTTTAGCTGCTGTTGCGGCTAATCAGCACATCAGTAACAGACAAATTGCGCGAGAATCGGGAATCTCAAAAACGTCGGTGCTGAGAATGCTACATCAACATCGATTGCACCCGTACTTTATTTCTATGCACCAGGAATTGCATGGCGACGACTTTGAACGTCGTGTACAGGTCTGCCACTGGGCACAAGAGAAATTACGGGACGATGACAAATTTTTTGCACGCGTTCTATTTAGCGACGAAGCGTCATTCACCAACAGCGGTAACGTAAACCGGAATAATATGCACTATTGGGGAACGGAAAATCCACGATGGCTGCGACAAGTGAACATCAGCGACCTTGGCGGGTTAATGTATGGTGCGGCATTATGGGAGGAAGGATAATTGGCCTCAATTTAACGATGGCAATCTAAATGGTGCAATGTATGCTAGTTTCCTACGTAATGTTCTACCGATGTTGCTACAAGATGTTTCACTGCCTGACAGAATAGCGATGTTCTTCCAACATAATGGATGTCCGGTACATAGCTTGCGTGCTTTTGAAGCGGTGTTGAATAGCATATTTCATGACAGGTGGATTGGTCGTCGAAGCACCATGCCATGGCCCGCACGTTCACCGGATCTGACGTCCCCGGATTTCTTTCTGTGGGGAAAGTTGAAGGATATTTGTTATTGTGATCCACCGACAACGCCTGACAACATGCGTCAGCGCATTGTCAATGCATGTGCGAAAATTACGGAAGGCTAACTACTCGCTGTTGAGAGGAATGTCGTTACACGTATTGCCAAATGCATTGAGGTTGACGGACATCATTTTGAGCATTTGTTGCATTAATATGGTATTTACAGGTAATCACGCTGTAACAGCATGCTTTCTCAGAAATGGTAAGTTCACAAAGGTACATGTATCACATTGGAACAACCGAAATAAAATGTTCAAACGTACCTACGTTCCGTATTTTAATTTAAAAAAACCTATCTGTTACTAACTGTTCGTCTAAAATTGTGAACCATATGTTTGTGACTATTACAGCGCCATCTAATACAGAGCGAAAAAAGTGGTCCAACTAAAACATTCATATTTATTTACGTACTACACGAATATGTAATAAAAATGGTGGTTCCTATTAAGAAAAAAAAACACAATTGATATCCGTTTGACGTATGGCAGCGCCATCTAGCGGGACAACCATAGCGCCATCTGGTTTCCTCCTTCAAGCTAGACAAGTTTCGTTCTTTGTAGTTTTTTCGTTTGACGCTTATTACGTGAGATATTTGGCCCGGTCACGATCAATGGACCACCACGTATAGTTGAAATCCGATGATGGTTTTGCCGTTGGATGTACGGATGCTAATGGTTTGAAGCTCCGATACTGCACAGTTCAGATGTGCAGCTCGACACGCAGTGGAAAACGTATGTGTCAGTTTGTTGGTGAACGTTATTGCTGTTTATCAATCCTTTCCTCTACTTGTTAGACGAACTGTGTATTCACCGCATTTAATTTGTGTTGAGCGCCAAGTTGTCAGTAGTGAAGTGCGTCAGTCTTTGTTTGTAAGTGCTTTCAGTCAGCGAGGTTAATCTCTGTGCGTTCTTGTATTAGCGCGTGCCATTGTTGTGGTCGCATTACCAGCCTGCTGTGTGTGTGCGCACGCGAGCACTTGGGTGCAGCACCAAGCCTGTATCATTATATGTAGTAAAGCTGACCGAGTTCATCTGATCTTTTATTGGTTCTTTTGTGAAACTGCTTGTTACTGCGCAGCAAGTGGCTGTTGAGAAAAGTGTCTGGAGCTGATGCCCAGTGCTGTCATTTCTTAATATTGCGTTATTTGATAAATGTTGTAATTGTTAGCATAGGTTAGGTTTCAGGTTAATGGTTAATGTTCCCGCGTAACGATAAGCGCCGGCACGAAGATGAAGAACGCAAGAGCAGAGAAGGCTGCGGGACGACGTCGGCCAATAGCACGCTGACTAGGGCCGCACCACGACAGAAGCGGCCTCTGTACGAAGAGAATAAAGCGCCGCTCCTGCCAGCATCGACCGGACACTAATAGATCGGGACTAGAAGAAGAGCATTAGAAGAGACGTGACGCATGAACTTGCGTGATCTGTTATTCATTGCTTACATGGAAATTGTATACTTTGAAGGACATTGATTATTTGCTTGACGCCAATTGCTTGCGACAACTCGTTGTAAATACAAAGTTAAGTAATATCAATTAGATTACTGTAATAAAACCCATTAATATGATTTGCTTATGTGTTGTTTAGCTATCCGAGGACAGCTTCCTAGGCACCTTGTAAGACACGAGTGGGCACGACCCTACAGTTAATTCAATCGTATCTGCCTTAGTGACCAGAATTCAGTCTTACGCTATTATACAGTAACTCTTAACTGGGGAATCTTTAATTTCTAGGTTTTAAGTTAAGGTTGTTAAAGACGTAAGAAACGACATTATGAGTAAAGGTAGTTGCTACTGAATGTTTCTCTGGTTGGGTTTTAACACTTTGCTGTCGGCACGTCTCGTACAAATTTATTCGCGGGCTACTGAATGTTTCTGTGGTTAGGTTTTAACACTTTGCCGTCGGCACGTCTCGTACAAATTTTTTTCGCGTGGCGCCGGCAGCGCTAATTCGGATTACTTGGCTTGTCGCCGGCCGCTTGTCACCTTTCCGTTGATGACAAGCTTCAAACACATTGACTTTTGCGAGCTTTAATTTTCCGTAAATCCTCTATTTTACCGAATCGTTCCACAAACTCCAATTTTCTTTTCAAGTACCTTCCCTGCAAGTTCTACATTGTTATAAAAATTATCCATGCAGAGGTGATGCCACTTTCCATCCGAAGGTGTCAATAGTTCCATCACTATTTTTGCCAAAGACTGTCCAGCGCCGGAATATATCTTGAATGAGGAAATGTATCCCGTACTCGAATCACACAGCATCCGAATGAGTATGCCGTATTTCGTAATTTTCGACGGATTGTAAACTTTAAAATTTAACAGTCCACGCCACGGTATAATTCCTTCATCAATTGAGAGGTTTTCACTTAGATTAAACGTTTCTTTAAACTTTTTGGAAAAAAATAATCAATTACGAATTGCACTTTGACAAGCCGGTCGGCATTATCCAGTTTATTGTTGCTGTCGGAAAAATGTAAAAATGATAATATTTGTCTGAATCTGTTGCGGGACATCGTTTTGCGAAATATCGGCGTGTCTATCAACGGATTCGTTGACCAACAATCATTGATCCTTGCTTTTCTTACAATTCCCGTAAGGACAGCAAGCCCACAGCATTTTTTAAGTTCGGGTTCCGTAACGTTGACAAGTTTGGCATTTTTTAAATCCAGTTTCCTTCTATTGCAACTTTGATTGTAGAACTTTTTGGTTTCGTTGCTAATATATTCAAATAGATCGTTCCCAATATATAATTGTACGATATCCTCGACGCTCTGTGTATCTTTAGGAAATATGTTTGGCCTGGGGATCCTTCAAATTTATTATTGGTCCTCGGTAAATCAGAGTCTGACCACTGTGCACTTCTTCTTCGTCTGTTTCAGCCGAATCAGTTGGCAACCGAATTCTTCTTGGACGTATTTCACTATCTTCCTACGATTCTGCTTCACTTTCATTCTTTTGATATCCAATATCTTCTTCCCAATCGGCCAAGTCGTACGGAACGCCAGACAAGACGTCCGCGCATTCATCGTATATAATCCTATTGTCTCTTTGGTCCGCCATGATGAAAGGGCACAAGTTCTTATAAAAACAAAACACTTGTTGATGTGTGTAACTTATTGTTGCCTAAACAAAACACCAACAGAATGCCAAGATACTAACGTGTTGTCGCCGGCCACTGCGCGATACTATGCTCACGATACCACTATGGCATCGCCGGCCACTGAGCAATACTAGCCGGCCGGAGTGGCCGAGCGGTCCTAGGCGCTACAGCCTCGAACCGCGCGACCGCTACGGTCGCAGGTTCGAATCCTGCCTCGGGCATGGATGTGTGTGATGTCCTTAGGTTAGTTAGGTTTAAGTAGTTCTAAGTTCTAGGGGACTGAAGACCTCAGAAGTTAAGTCCCATAGTGCTCGGAGCCATCTGAACCATTTGAACTGAGCGATACTATGCTCTCGACACCACTGTGGTGTCGCGGGACGGCATAGTGTTAATATTGTTTCCCTTTCAGATGAGCGAAATGTGACATCCGGTGGCGCCCATGGAACGTTACTTTGTATAAACTAAAGCTAAACTGTGCTATGGGCGGTGGACCCAGGTGACCTTCAGGAGATAATAGGATACATTCAAGTTATGTATTGTTTACATAAATACTAGTCGTGAGGGGTAAAGACTAGATTGATGGTCCAAAGGGACGCTTAAATTTCCTGTGTTTTGAATTTCTATTTAATGCTTCGGTAGTTAATAAATGTTTTAAAAGTTTACTTTGCTATTATTGAACCCAGTTTTCGCTCCAGTTCTGCATATGTAACACCTTATAACAGAAGAAAGTCTATTTCAAACAAATAAATGAAGACATGAACCATAGGTGCAAACTTGTGAATCATAATTAAAAACTTGAAATTATGCACCTGAGCTTCGGTACTATATGAAAGTGACATGCGGGCAGAGGGCATAACAAGCAGAGGGAACAGTGCAGGACACCATTTCTAAAGCTGAGATCTATAATCAGATATCACTCATCGATATAATTTCTTTCACTCAATAAAGTAGTACTGACTCCCTTCTAATAGATTAAAAACGTATGCTGGATTGGAAATCAGACTTTGGTCTTTGCCTCCTGCTAGCACTTCTCTGCCGTCTCAGCCATCCAGACATACCTCGCGGCCTGGTTCAAAGCCTCACTCTGTCAGAACTTCTTACATGCCTCGATTTCATTTTTGGCGTGTATTTTGACAACGTCCCCCCGATTGTTGCAGTTCGCTCAATAGTAGTCGGCCCAAGTGGCGCCGTGAGTTCAACTCCAGTTTCTGTGAGCCGCCTGTTAATGGTCCTTCTGGTTACTGAAGAATCAGCTGCACGTCAGAATGAAGGTATTGATGAATCCGGGGATCCGAGTGCCTCTTTGACGACTGCTCTGTCGTCACGTTACGTCATCTCTCTAGGTCGATCATTTCCTTCTTGACGCTGTGCTCGGCCATGGTTCACCCACTCGTGCCAGCATCATCGAATAATGGTACCGCTCCAATTCAAATGTCGAGAACAGTGTTTATACCTGAATAGTACTGAAGGACGGTCACGTATCAACGTACGTTTAACTTTAAATTTTGGTACACAGTTGTGACTAATAATGCTAGTGCTGCAGGATCTGAACTATGTCGATGCTGCCCCGTTAATCGGCCGTCAGAGAGTGGCGCGAGCGGCGCTGCACTCTGACATACGCAGACATCCAGCAGCGGCGGCGTATGGCAGCTCTTGAGGCCGTCTTCGCCGACGTCTCTCATTCGTGGCTGCGTCTGCCAGCGACTGTATTTAGCTTGCGGTGCCGACGTGAGGTACCAACCGTAATCAGGGACCTCACTCTCCGGATGACATCACAGACAGGTTTGATACATCTCGCCGCAACTTCATCTCCTGCGGCGCCCTCTTCATCTCGGAGTAGTGCTGACACCCAATGTCCTCAATTATTTGTTGGATATATTCCACTCTCGTTCTTCCCCTACAGTTTTTACCGTCTACACTCGATCTAGAACTGAGGAAGCTATTCCATGAACTCTTAACGCATATGCCATCATCCTGCCCCGTCTTCTTGTGAATGTTTTCAACATATTTTTATAGTCACCGATTCTGTCGAGAACTTCCTCACTATGTATCTTCTTTCTATAACATCGCAACACAAACACTTTGATACTCTTCTTCTCAGCGTCTCTACAGTCCTTGATTCACTTCCATACAATGCTTTGCTTCAGACACAGATTCTAAGAAATTTCCTCCTAAAATTAAGTGCGATGTTTGATACTAGTAGACCTCCTTAGGCCAAGAATATCCTCTTTGCCTGTGTTAGTCTGCTCTTTTACGTCCTTCTTTCGTCCATCATGCAGGGTAGTTATAATTAAAGTGCATCTACTCACGGACATCGAGTGAGAGCTGGAACTATCAAATGGCAGCGAAACTTGGTAGTTATGCTTATGCGTTAAAGCAAAACCGATACAGGCTGGAAAAAAAATTGTTCTGATTTTGGCCACCAGTTGTAAATCTGGCGCTGTTCACTGTTTGTGTGACGGTATCACTTCCACGCTGTCATTTGATAAACAATAACGTGAGTGAAGAGTATGGTTATCGAGAAAAGAGACTGCGCTCTTAGTGAAACTGTTTTATGTGCAGGGCAGCAATTGCATTGCTGCACTGAGAGACCGTGGCCGATTGAAAGGTCTGAGAAGAGGATCGATGCCATTAAATTATTTAAAGAAGGTAATAATGCAATTCGTAAACACGGATGAGCATGGCGTGGCAAATGGAAGAGGAAGGCTGCCTATCCAGGTGGAAGTTGTTGCTGAGGTTGTTGTTGCTGTAACTGACCACGCATTGGGTGCCTGAGGCGGTGCTTGTGTTCGTGCAGTGTCACGATAATTGTCCATCCCATGGTCAGCACAACAGTATGGAAAGTTTTGCGATCTATTTTACACTGATAGCCACACAAGATGCGGACGGTGCAGTAACTGAAACATCGTGATCCACATAAACGTTCCGAAGTTCCTCTTCGGTATCTGGCACTGGCAGAAGTTCATGTACAGTGAGTACACAGAACTGACGAATTTGGGCTACTGTTAAACCGCGTGTTTTATACGAAGAGCCACTGCACTCGCCGCATCTGAGAGATGTGGATTCAAAGCACCTTTATTCTCGGTTTGTTCTTCTTTGGAGAGGATATACCCAGAGGGCCTGTCAGGTGTAACGTGACGTCTGGACGTCATCGAGACCTCCCTGTACAGCGTATGATTCCTGCTTTGGAAGAGCGTAAGTGTGTGTAAACACTGTTTTCTTGCAAGATGGGGTAACAATACATGTCACTCGCCCAGTGAAACATCTGCTTAACGCAAACTTCCACGAACGTATTATCGTCAGAGGTTTGCACTGTCACCTGATCTGAATTCACGTAACTTTTGGCTCTGGAGATGTCTAAAAGAACGCGTTTATCGCGGAGACGTCCCGTCTCTATATATATAGTTCCAGTATATAGGAACAAGCTGCTCAGACTCCGTCGGAAATGCTGCAAGTAATTGTCGATCACGTCGTTTTACGAATGCAGCCTCTCGTCGACGTCTCCGATGCTCATACTGAACAAATTGTTTAAGTGGCGTTTTATAATAACACGAACATTATGCCTTTCTCAGTTGTTTGACTTTTTCTGCCCACATCCCGTTCCTGCTCCATTACATATGGAAACGTTTCTATACGTCTTTCTTACGTTGCAGCGCCTGACTTGCACCTGGTGCCCAAAATTGGAACTAATTTTGTTCAGTGTAAATCGGTTCCGCATTAACGAATTAGAATATTTACCATATTTCGCTGCCATAGACAAGTACAGCCCGCGCGGTACCTCTGTAGATAACTGCACTTTAATTTTAACCACACGGTAAGTCGTTTTGCCTCCAAGGCAGCAAAATTCCTCCGCTTTACCTACTTCGTGGTCTCTAACACTGATATTAATTTTATGGGTAATGTCATTACTGCTAGGCCTCATCATTTTAATCTTTCTTCCGTTTACTCTCAGAACTACATACATTTCGTGAAAAGAGCATGGAGGTAGAATTAGAGAGATTCGAGTTGACTCGGAGGCTACCGTGTGCTCTTCTCGACTGGAACAGGAAGGGCGCTGGGAAAGGTGGGGTGGTAGATATGACCGTGGTGCACAAGGTACCCTCCATTTCACTCCGTAATGTGGTTTGCGGAGTGTACATGTACATGCAGAACATCGACTTTTGGTTTACAGTTATCACAACTAGAATATAGAAACCTGCTGGCCTGTGTGTTTCTTCACATAACTCATTCGCAATGAGTCCACCACCTCCAGTGTGGATGCACAGTTACGTTCGACTTCCTGCGGGGACCTCAAAGTGGCGAGCAGGCAGGACATGGACGGGCACTTTGGATATGTGGTTCTAGGTGGGACTGTAGGGCGCCTGCGAGGCATGCCGAGATAGTCCGCGCAGTTGCGATAAATACTGTGCCCAGATGACGCAGTGGTTAACGCAACTGCCCAGTAAGAAAGAGATCCCGGGTTCGAGACCCAGTCCGGTGCACATTTTTACTCTTCGCTACTGATTCATCATAAAGTTCCCATGTGGCTGAGCTCAATAGTTCCTTCCCCTTCCTTTCCTTTCTCCGCCGTCCATCTTCAATTTACATATTTGTTTATTTATTGTAGACGAATTGTAATCTGTTCCGCCTACCACGGCAACATTATTGCACCCCAAAAGAAATGTACGTCACGTCTCATAAATCGGATTTATTTCCTGCGAATGTGCATCGAAAATCAGTTACCTCGTCGTAACTCGCGACGTGTGGCTCCCACACGAGTGGGTAGCTCTGTGTCTCGGGAGTAAGTGCCCCAGCGGTCCGGGAAGTAGTGGCGCCCCGGGCGGCAGATACGGAAAAACTGTAACAAATCCGACATAAACGTCGCGTGATGCGAGGGACGCTGGATTTATAGTGGGCCGAGTATTATAATCAATTTGGAGGGCGTCGTTTCCGCGGAGCACCTGCTTTCTCCCGCGCTTTGGCGGGTCGGCCGCGGCGCGCGAGCCGCCGCTAATACCCGAGCCGGACGCGCATTAAATTGCTTTACGCCGGCTTGTAATGATCGGCTCCGAGGTGTTTCGTTAGCATGTAATTGGCGACCCGACGGCGCGCGGCAGCTCCTCACCCCGACCGTAAAAACCGGGCCGGCCTCCAGCGCCGTCGACTCCAGTCGGCCCAAATCGGTTCGTCTCGGCTCCGTCCGTGTCCGAGCGGGACATTTTAAAACTGCTCGCCCCCCTCTGACGTAACGCCGCCGGACAGGGCTCTCAACGGCTGCCGCATTCCTGAGAGAGTGTTTTGTCTCGTATCAGTTTTCAGTACATAATGTGACCTTATTGTATACCTACTGGAATACGTCAGAGGGTACGAATAGGAGCGTGTCACGAAACCAGCATGCCGGCAAGTTTACACTGAAGTGACAAAAGTCACGCGATGCCTTGTAATAAAGTGTCGGATCACCTTCTGCCCGGCGCAGTGCAGCATCTCGACTTATCATCAACTCAACAAGCCGTTGGATGTCCCCTGTAGAAATACTGAACCATGCTGCCTCTATATCCATCCATAACTACTGAAGTGTTGCCGGTGCAGGATTTTTTGCACTAACTGACCTCTCGATTATGTCCCAGATATCTTCGATGGGTGATCTGGTTGGCCAAATCAGTCGCTCGAATTGTCCAGAGGTCTTCAAACCAATCGGGAACAATTGTGACCCGGTGACTTGGCACATTGTCACTCATAAAAATTTCATCGTTCTTTGGAAGCATGACGACCATGAGTGGCTACAGATGGTCTCCGAGCAGACGAACATCCAGAGGACCCAGTTCATTGCATGCCAACACAGCCCACACCATTGTTGAGTCACCACTAGCTTGCACAGTGTCTTGTTGACAACTTAGCTGCAAGGCTTCGTGGGAGTATGTGCCACACTCGAGCCCTACCATCAACTCTTATCTATTGAAATCGGGACTCATTTGACCAGGCCTCTGTTTTACAGTCGCCTAGGGTCCAATCGATATCATCGTGAGCTCAGGAGAGGCGCTCCAGGCGATGTAATGATATTAGCAAAGGTACTAGCCTCGGTCGTCTGCTACCATAGCCCATAAATGCCAGATTTCGTCGCATTGTCCTAATGTATACCACATTGACTTCTGCTATTATTTCGCGCAGTGTTGCTTGTCTGTTAGTGCTGACAACTCCATGCACACGCCGCTTCTTTCGATTGTGAAGCGCAGGCCGTTTGTAAGTAGGCTGTTTAGGTTTTTATGTTGGTAACGTCACGTAGCGCTTTGTATGAAAATCACTGACTGTGCTGTGTGGAGTCTGTGGCTGGCTGGACTCATTGTTGGAATATTCGCTTGTGTAGTGTTGGGCAGTGGGATGTGAACAGCGAGTAGCATTGGGCAGTTGGAGGTGAGCCGCCAGCAGTGGTGGATGTGGGAAGAGAGATGCCAGAGTTTAGAAAGGTTACCATAAGCGGACGATCTGGACGTGTATCCGCCAGAAAAAGGAAATTTGTAAAGATGGTAGTCATGAACTGATAGATATATATGATGACTTTTGAACATTATTAAGGTAAATACATTGTTTGTTCTCTATCAAAATCTTTCATTTGCTAACTATGCCTGTCAGTAGTTAGTGCCTTAAGTAGTTAGAATCTTTTATTTAGCTGGCAGTAGTGGCGCTCGCTGTATTGCAGTAGTTCGAGTAACGAAGATTTTTGTGAGGTAAGTGATTCATGAAAGATATAGGTTATTGTTAGTCAGGGCCATTCTTTTGTAGGGATTATTGAAAGTCAGACTGCGTTGCGCTAAAAATATTGTATGTCAGTTTAGTGATGATCAGAATAAGTAACGAGAAAACTGTTTGAGTACGTTGAGTTTTGCTCAGCTGTTTGTAAATCAAATAACGTAAGAGTTTTTCCAACACTGTCATTCATAATTTTTCAAAGGGGAAGTTTCACGTTGTCCACAGCATTGTCCGTGGTGTGAGGTAATGCCTCACATTTGGTATTCTCAGTACACTGTTGACACTGTGCATATTGGATAGTGAATTCTGTAACGATTTCCGAAGTGGAATGTCCCACCCGTGTAGCTGCAGTTACCATTCCGCGTTCAAAGTCTGTCAGTTCCCGTCGTGCGCTCGTAATCACATCGGAAACCCTTTCACATCACATCACCTGAGCACAAAGGACAGTTTTGCGAATGCACTGCCCTTTTACACCTGTGTACACAATACCGACGTCATCTGTATATGTACATATCGCTATCCCATGACATACGTCACCTCAGCCTATAATGAAATTTTCAAACGACATGTTTATCTTTCTTAACTTCGGCTGTTTTTAATAATTAGTTCTGATGATGAGTGAGGTCCTCCTCCTTGCATTTTCCTTGGATCCCAGGACTTCGCTCCCTGCTGAAATTGCTTGCAGCACTGTGGTGTTTTTACACAAGGTCAGCATTTCTGTTCAGCTAAGCCACAAGTCGTTTCCTTCCTTGTTACACGAGATGATATATGTTTCATGACTCCTATTATTACGTTGGCACCCGGAATTTGGCAGCAAGGCTCTCCACGATGGCTTGGTTCAAATGGCTCTGAGCACTATGGGACTTAACTTCTGAGGTCATCAGTCCCCTAGAACTTAGAACTACTTAAACCTAACTAACCTAAGGACATCACATCCATGCCCGAGGCAGGATTCGAACCTGCGACCGTAGCGGTCGCGCGGTTCCAGACTGTGGCGCCTAGAACCGCTCGGCCACACCGGCCGGCCACTCTCCGCGATGAAAGTCGTCTGTATTGTAGAATATCTGCGACGCTCTCGCGCTGATCAAAGAAACCATGTAGCTCTTCAAGACAAGAAGTGGTCCAGGAAGAGGATCCTAAACCTCCTCTCCCCTTAAATACCACCGCAGTTACTTTCAAACTCGTTCCCTGTTTGCAGAAATTAGAGAACAACTGTCTCTTTCCTGTTTTCTACGAATGAAACGGATGACTGATGACCTTCCTCTCTTTATTCCATAAGGTTCGAACTTATACATGTGTGAAGCACGACGTCCACAATCATATGGTTTATTGTATCAAATGAAGCATCATCTAATTGTCCGCCTCCGAAACCGAATCACCAGCACTACAGATCCTCATGAGGTAGATTTAGGTACGATTCACGGTACCGCAAGGGATTTTCCCTTGGTAGGAGGACTGGACAGTGTGCATACAGCTTGGTAATGCCAACTGAGGAGCTAACTGGATTGAGAGCTAGCGGCCGCGCGGATTGGCCACGACGTTAGAGGCGCCGTGTAACTGACTGCGCCCTCCGGCCGGAGGTTCGAGTCCTCCCTCGGGCGTGGGTGTGTGTGTTGTTCTTAGCATAAGTTAGTTTAAGTAGTGTGTAAGTCTAGGGACCGATGACCTCAGCACTTTGCACGCTTAGAAATTCACACACATTTGACATTTTTTGAGAGCTAGCGGCTCCAAGGTTGGGACGTCAACAACGGCAGGGAGAGTGGTGTTCTGACCCCGTGCCCCTCCATAACATGAATGTCTGAGGATGAAGCGGCGGTCGCTAGATCATTCCGTGGTCTTCAGGGCTTGATCGCGGGATTTCCTTTTCCTTTTTATCTATTAATTATATTCGACATTTTTAATAAATAGTGGTAAAATTTTGCTGATTGCTGTATCATAAACAAATACTGTATTTTTCCCGTAAGAGTAGTTTCCTTAGATATTGTTACTAAATCGCTCAACATACGAAGACACTGGACTAGACGGTATATCTGTACGATTCAGTACAGCTAATGAGAAAGAACTGGCATCATCAACTTTTGTAGTCCTTCCTTCCTCAGTTGCGTGTAATATTACGGTATATTGATAATTTTTACTTATGGACCGTCTGACAGCTGGCATCAGTTTAGCGCAGATCGCTGGGGCAACTTGCCGATCTTTACATCTTCATCCACACTCTGTAAAACACTGTGAAGTGCATGGCAAAGAGTACCAATTATTAGAAGACAGAGTACCAGTTATTAGAAGTTTCCCCGTTCCATTCACGTATGAAATGCGGGAAGAATGACAGTTCCGTGCAGTAATTAATCTAGCGTAACTAATCAATACATTAAATTAAGTATTACCAATGTCAAGACAACACATTTTTAACGGACTTAACCATACACGCAGAAGGTATAAAGCGAAGAACTGTCACAGCATAGCTACGTCATATTTCCGCCTCTTGCTTCTTCCATTAAATACACTTTTAAATTTAAATTAAAATACATCCACAAGCTATTATGTATCTCATTACTATCGTTATTTAAGTTACCAACTAGTTTAAACAAAATTTCTTACATGCATTTGTACTGGTGCTGCTGCTCGCAGTGTGGTTTCAGTTCTCTGAGACTGGACGCGTGTGTGCAAGTTGCGCTTGCGGAGTGTGTGTCTATGTGCGTGTGCGTGTGCATGTGCACGTGTGTGTGTCTACTGCTGACAAAGGCCTTAATGGCCGAAAGCTATAATTGTGTGATTCTTTTTGTTGTGCCTATCGCGACTCAGCATCTCCGCTATATGGTGAGTGGCCACTTTCCTTCTCTGGTATTGTCACATTCCATCCTGGATTTTCCATTGTCTGCTATAAACATAAATTTTTTAAAAATATTTATTTTTCGTAAAAAATTTTCAACAAAAAAACAAATGTACTAAAAATAAAACTGAATTTGTGTGACAGAACATGTAAAATCACACAATGTACGAGCTGCTATATAATAACAGGCAGCAGGTCCTTACTCAATAAATAAATAAATAAGTAATTAATCTAATCTTGACCTCACAATTCCTATGGGAGCAATATGTAGTGGGTTGTCATCATCTAAAGCTAGTTCCTGAAATTTTGCAAGTAAGCTTTCTAGGGATACTTTCCGCCTATCTTCAAGTGTCTGCAAGTTCAATTCTTTCACCGTCTCTGTGACACTCTCCCGCAGTTCAAAAAAACCTTCGACCATTCGTGCTGCCCTTCTTTATATACGTTCAGTGTTCCGCGTCAGTCCTACCTGGTATGGGTCCCAAACACATGATCAACCCTATCTGGTACGGATCTCACACACTTGAGCAATATTCAAGGATGGGTCGCACGAGTGCTTTATAAGCAACAGCCTTAGTAAACCAATTGCACTTCCCCAGAATTCTTCCAATTAACTTAAGTCAGCCAGGCATTTGTATGCTTTTACCAGCTACAATTTGATATTGTAGTCATAGGACACTACGTTTCTTTGTTTTATGAAGTGCATAGTTGCCAATCTCTGCACTACTTTGAAGTCTTATCAAGGTCTGACAAAATGTATGTGCAGCTTCTTTCGGACTGTATTTCATTGTAGATAAACTTCCTGGCAGATTAAAACTGTGTGTCCGACCGAGACTCGAACTCGGGACCTTTGCCTTTGGCGGGCAAGTGCTCTACCAACTGAGCTACCGAAGCACAACTCAGGCCCGGCACTCACAGCTTTACTTCTGCCAGTACCTCGTCTCCTATCTTCCAAACTTTACAGAAGCTCTCCTGCGAACCTTGCAGAACTAGCACTCCTGAAAGAAAGGATATTGCGGAGACATGGCTTAGCCACAGCCTGGGGGATGTTTCCAGAATGAGATTTTCACTCTGCAGCGGAGTGTGCGCTGATATGAAACTTTCTGGCAGATTAAAACTGTGTGCCCGACCGCAGGAGAGCTTCTGTAAAGTTTGGAAGGTAGGAGACGAGGTACTGGCAGAAGTAAAGCTGTGGGTACCGGGGGTGAGTCGTGCTTCGGTAGCTCAGTTGGTAGAGCACTTGCCCGCGAAAGGCAAAGGGTTCGAGTCTCGGTCGGGCACACAGTTTTAATCTGCCCGGAAGTTTCATATCAGCGCACACTCCGCTGCAGAGTGAAAATCTCATTCTGGAATCATTGTAGATAACCGCAAATGTCTGTGGCTACTACGAGGGGACTTCAATAAGTAACGTAACACATTTTTTGTTCTGAAAGCAGGCTGGTTTGATTCAAGATTGCAATACACCATATAATTTCCCACTCTTTAGCTACAAAACGATATTTTTCGACATAATCTCCGTTAAATGCGACAGCCTCACGCCACCTTACTGGGAGGGCCTGTGTACCTGCATGGTACCACTCCACTGGTCGACGTCGGAGCCAACGCCTTGCTGCATCAGTAACCCTACCATCATTCACATACTGCTATTAGTGGAGTGCGTCCTTCATTGGGTCAAACAGATGAAAGTCGGAAGGAGTGAGATCCGGGCTGTAAGGTAGATGAGTAATAACAGCTGGTGGACGAGTGTCTCAGCACTACCAGCGGAGACGTCCAGTTGTGCAGCGAGGTGCTTGACTGTGCCCCTTCGATCACCTCGGATGAGAGTGTCCACACATTCCAACACTGCAGGAGTCAAGCTGTGTGCGATCAGGCGACACGCAGGAGATCGGACAGGTTTGCGCGACCTTGTTGCGATGATGACAGGTTCCCCCGCCCAACGTCTCTCCGCACTTTTGTTCACTGCCAGGTCTCCGCAGACATTCTGCAAGCGCCTATGAATAGCTGTGATGCTCTGGTTTTCTGCCAAAAGAAACTCAATGACAGCTCTCTTGTTGGAACTCTCCTCCTTTATAGATACCATTCTGAAGGCTCCGTATAGCGCCGCCACCTATCAGAACTTCAGGAAGCTACAGAGGATGAAACACGAATAATCCATGATGTCCCATAACAAATTCCGCATTTTTTCAACTGAAACTGGCCGAGGAAAAACATGTCTTGCATTAATTATTGAACGTCCCTCGTATTAATATTGTTCGCAAGATCATTAATATACAGTATGAACAACAAGAGACCCAACACACTTCCCTGGGATTCTCCATCATTCAAAATGACCTGCTACGTCCTCCCCCCCCCCCCCCCCCAAAAAAACAGTAGTTCAGTGATACATTTCACGTGATGCCCCTAGTACGCGAGCATTCTTTTTCTTTCAGAACAACCATATATCATAATCAAACGCCACGAAATTGCTAAACCAGCCAATCTAAATTAATTCTGAGCTAGAAAGGAGGGTATGAGTATGGTTAAAGTTAATATCAGCGACTGCAGTATCTAACTACTAAATTTCTGCATTAATTTCTTATTCTGGAGGATTGTTTAAATGTATGTTTGGGAATCCTATTGACTGCATGTTGAGCAGATGCCAGTAGAATAGAGGAGAGCGAATCAGTGTCGGTGCATTAGGGCGGCCACATCCTCTTCAAAGCACAGGCGCCGTATCTACAACGGGGGAAGTAGGAACAAAGTAAAATCTGGGCCCAATACATTGCATGTGGGCAAAGTTCCGTCGTGAGGCACCGCCTGTGTTTACGTCCTAAGTAATGGAAAGTTAGTGTCTCACGTAGTCAACGTGAGGTGTTCACTGGTGTCGAGGAGGCGCATCACAAGCTAACAGTGACTGGGCCTGCGGTAACGCATTGTCCTGCGCTCTGGAAACCACTAGACCCAGGACGGTACAAAGGTACGATGTGTGACATGGATTGAGAGGAGAGACCATCTGGCTGTTTTGTGCTTAAGAGCACGGCACCTGCAGCCATTAGACTGACGCCAAGTTGTTGTTGTTGATTCTGTTAGGAAACAGAAAGAGCAGCTACCATTGGATAATAAAAATAAATTGTGGAGTGGAAGAGCAGCACTCCCTGGTGTGTACATGGAGAAGATCTGACTAGCTGAAACGTGAAATAGGACATATAGTGGGATCGAAAGATGCCTATTTCTGCGCTCCAGCACTAAGAAAAACCCCATAACTGTTTAAATATATTAAAACTGATTTTGGAAAAGTGACTGTTCCATTATCAAAACGTATTTGGTTGATTGGCTCTCGGAAGAGTCACTGTCATCGGTAAGCCAAGTCATGCACAAGGCTCACACTCAAAAAGATTAAAAAAATATGGCTTTTCGTTGGGAGTACTGTGTAGAAGTATTTCCAAGCGAGACTCGCCAGGGTACGATTCACCTGAGAGAGAGACTTCAATTCCGGGTTCTGAGAAGGAGCAGCCAGATTACTTCACTAAGAGTTCTGCAGGTAATGCTAGGTATTGTGAACAACTGCGGCGTTCGAAAGCAGAGTTTTAGTGTGTACGTGAAGTTTTCCGATTGACGTTAGAACTTTCACATTTTTAATTCAGTGACATATATTAGCTACCCCGAGCCCAACATAGGTTCAATCAAGATAGCGGACGCATGCACCAATCCACCTATAGTTCTTTCTTTCCCCTCTGATTATCATTTGGCAATCACTGTGCGACTTCGGTGAACTTAGTTGTTTCCTTAAATGTAGCGTGACTTTAATGTATTGACTTGAGACTCATTACCCGATCTTGGCGTAGGTGTTGATATTTTAATCCCATTGTAAGATATATTAATACTTAAAGAACGTAATAGTTTCCTGTATTTGTGCACTTGTGTTCAACTTCAAGTCTAAAAGGACTTGTAATAAATTGGCTTTTATACTGACTATTTTTTCATTCAATAGTTTGATGAACCCCATATTTTTATCATCTTGTGAGTCACAGCACCCATCTTTCATGCATGCTAGGACCACTCCTGTTTAACAAATTCAGTTCATTAAGTCGTCCACTGCATGACACTTTAATTAGATTCACTTGATCGTATGGAGAGCGATATGTTTTTCGGTAAGGTTACCAAGTACAGATAGACGTTTCTGATATCCAGAGGGATATGTCGATGGCTCAGCCGTGGCTGACACCCTATACGATTGTACTATTGATAACAGGTTTAGGTGTGGTACTGAGTCAAACGCGTTTCGGAAATCAGGAAATACTGCATCTGCCTGGCTGGCTTGGTCCTTGCCTCTTAGTGACTCATGCGAGAAAATTGAGAGTTGGGTTTCACGTCACCGATGTTTTCAAAATCTCTGCTGGTTGGCAAGGAGGAGGTCTTCCTGTTCGAGATACCTCGTTGTGTTTGAGCTCAGAATATGTTCTAATATTCTGCACAAATGGATATCAAGGATAATGGACGGTAGTTTTGTGGATCACTTCTGCTACCATTCTTCTTGACGTGTGTGGCCTGTGCTTTCTTCCAACTACTGGGCACAGTTTTTTTTTTGTTCGGGGGATCTAGGACAGATTATAGCAAACAGCGGGGCTAACTCAGTGGCAAATTAACCGGCCGGAGAGGGTGAGTGGTTCTAGGCGCTACAGTCTGGAACAGCGCGACCGCTACGGTCGCAGGTTCGAATCCTGCCTCGGGCATGATTGTGTGTGATGTCCTTAGGTTAGTTAAGTTTAAGTAGTTCTAAGTTCTAGGGGAATGATGACCTCAGAAGTTAAGTCCCATAGTGCTGAGAGCCATTTGAACCATCACTGGCAAATTCAGTGTAGAATCTGACAGGAATTCTATTGGGCCCTGGGGCCTCGTTCAGTTTTAACGATTTGAGCTGTTTTTCAACGTCACTGACACTAATATCTATGGATTCAGCTCAAGTGAACTTGCATGTCATGCATCTGAAATACCTCTGAAGGTAACACGTTTGCGGAGGCTGCCTTTAGCAGAGTTTTCACTGGGCGAGAGACTTGAGATGTTGCCTCATCTTGGATGAAAACAGTGGTTTCCACACAGCTGCGCTCTTCCAAAGCAGAAATTACATGCTGTACAGGGAGGTCTCGATGATGTGCAGACCTCACGTTACACCTGACAGGCCCTCAGAGTGTATTCCTTCAGAGAAGAACGGACCGGGAATTAAGGTGCTTGTGAATCCACACCACACAGTCACATACGACGAGTGCAGTGGCTCTTCGTGTACAACACGCGGTTTAACAGTATCCCAAATTCGTCAGTTCTGTTTACTCACTGCACCCTGTAGTGTAAGATGCGTCTAGTCATTCCACAGACTATTGTCCTGCCACAAGTCATCAACTTTGACCCGAGTCAGAAACCGAAGAGCAAATTCAGAACCTTGCTGCGGATCATAAGGTTTCAGTTGCTTCCCTGTCTGGATCTTGTATGGGCAGCAATGTAAAATAGACCGCAAAAAGTTCAGTACTGTTGACCATGGGATGCACAATTTTCGTGACACTGCACGAGCACTAACATACATGGGGCACGTGCTGCATAGTTGAAACGTTCCCTTAGAAAAATGAAGAACTACTGTGCTGGTAAACTTCTACGTTATTTGATACAGAAACAGCTGAGCAAAACTCAACGTACTCAAACAGTTTTCTCTTTACTTATTCTGATCATCACTAAACTGTGAGACGTCCCCTTAGAAAAATTTATGAATGACTTTGCTGATAAACCTCTTACGTTGTTTGCTTTTCAAACAGCTGAGCAAAACTGAACGTACACAAACATTTCTCTCTTTACTTATTCTGATCATCACTAAACTGACACACAATACTTTTAGCGCAACGCAATCTGACTTTCAAAAAACCCTACAAAAGAATGGCCCTGACTAACCATAACCTATACCTTTCATGAATGACTTATCTCACAAAAATCTTCGATACTCAAACTACTGCAATACAGCGAGCGCCAATACTGCCAGCTAAATAAAAGATTCTAGCTACTGAAGTCACTAACTACTGATAGGCATAGTTAGCAAATGAAAGATTTTGATAAAGAACAAACAATGTACTTACGTTAACAGTGTTCAAAAGTCATAATATATATCAGTTCATGACATCCAGTCTTACAAATTTACTGTCTCTGATGGACACGCGTCCAGATCATCCGCTCTCAAAACTCCGCCATCTCTCCCCCCACATCCACCACTGCTGGCGGCTCACCTCCAACTGCCCAACACTGCAATAGCCAACAACAATGCACACCAACCACAGACTGCACACAGCACAGCCAGTGATTTTCATACAGAGCGCTACGTGGTGTTACCAATAAAAAAACCTATACAGCCTACTTACAACTGAAACGTCCCCTTTGAAAAATTGTACACGACTGTGCTTAAACTGATACACAATATTTTTAGCGCAACGCAATCTGACTTTCAGAAATCCCTACAAAAGAATGGCCCTGACTAACATTAACCTATGCATTTCACAAATCGCTTACCTCACAAAAATCTTGGTTACTCGAACTACTACAATACAGCGAGCGCCACTACTGCCAGCTAAATAAAAGATTCAAACTACGGAAGGCACTAACTACTGATAGGGATAGTTAGCAAATGAAAGATATTAATAGAGAACAAACAATGTATTTACCTTAATATCATCAAAAGTCATAATATATATAGGAGTTCATAACATCCATTCTTACAAATATCAAAACTCCGCCATTTCTCTCTCCACATCCACCACTGCTGGCGGCTCAGCTCCAACCGTGCAACGCTACGCGCTGTTCACATCCAGCTCCCGCTGCCCAACACTACAATGGCAGACAACAATGCAAACTAGACACAGACTGCACACAGCACAGCCAGTGATTTTTATACAGAGGTGGCGTTACCAATAAAAAACCTAAACAGCCTACTTACATAGCCCCCATGCTCCCCACAAAAAAATTTTACAAATTGTTTTGGGCAGTGGCCAATAATGATTTGATAAAATTTTTCGTAATTACAATAAGAAAGATATCAAATGCACACACTTATTAATACAATGTTGGTCAAAAGCTAAAATTTTCTCCAGTCCTGATCATTCATCACAGTAACATTGCAGTGTTTTTCTCAAAGTCTGAGCAGTAAAAGAAAATGCACACGGAAGTAGTGGATTTCCATGCAATCTTGAAGAAGTAGTGTTGTCTTTCCAACGGAAAGACAGTGCTGACTCTTGACATGCAGACAGGTATTGGCCCACAACAGAGCAAACCCACAGCAGAGTCAGTCGAAATTTTGAAGAGTATTGGTAGGTAGGGCATCACAGAGTAGACCCACTGTAGTCCTGGTAGAGAGTATGGTATTGGTGGGCCACCAGAGGTGCAGACCCACTGTAGTCCTTGTAGAAATAATGGTACTGGTGAGTCAGCAAAGGTGTAGACTCACTGTAGTCCTTGTAGAAATAATGGTATTGGTGGGCCATCAAAGATGCAGCCCCAATGTAGCCCTTGTAGAGATGGCCAGCAGCCTTCTGCTGCGACTGTGCAGGTGCACAATCACCATCGAAGAGTCTTGCGGATAATATAGCAAGTCCATAAACCACCACTTGTGCACTCACAAAGTTTCTAGAATTGTCCTTAGAACCAGCAATGCTGTTATCCAGTCCCTTGCTGAATCATTAACACACGTGCAAACACTAACAGTCTATACTTCTCACATATTGTCCATATACTATGACCAACAGAAATGTGTGCAGTGAAATGTAACTTACAAGTTAATAATATGATGAACTGGTGACAATTACAATTTTATTACATGAGAATACAATTACAAAGATACAGAAAACATCATTAAAAACATAGCAATACAGACAACATTTGTAGTAATATGGGATTTACAAAAGAATCGAAATAACATATACATCAGTGTTACAGGAATTATGACATAAGTAAATACATAAAAGATCAGAATAATTATTGAAACATCAACTTCACACATGAGCATTAAAACAAAACAGAATAAATAATGTCTAAACATCTTTACAAAGAAAATAACATATTATTAGAAAAATTCCACAACATAACTCATATCAGCTAAACACATAAAGACAGGAAAAACACAAATATACAAGAGTGCACAAACACATAGGAGAATAACACAAGAGGAAAGGGCAGGGTTTGTTTTCAGTGTAACATTTGGTACTGCAGTCCAACCTAAAACTTCATTCCATAGATCTTTCGTCTTATTTCAACATTTGTTTCCACCAAAAAAATCCTATCGAAGCATGCTTTCTGTATTTATATGTTCACATATTTCTTACCTCATTATTTGTTTTCCATTATCTTACCTCATCATGTGTTTCCTAGAAAATCCTACCTATACCTGCTATCCGTACTTTTTTCGTATACATTCTCAATGCATTTCTTCCAGTTCATCGCAACTCATTGTCTTATATAGTCTACCCCCTCTTAAGCTAACTTAAATCTACTGAGCTCAGATGCTAAACTAAGGGACGAGGCAATGCAGCAGCACAAAACAATTAACACAAACAGCAATGACAAAAAAATGGAAATTTGCAAAGCAAGCTACAGTAAATCTAAATTACCAAGCAATTCAACATTACAACTAATATGAGGCAATGCACAGCAAACAAGAAAAATAAAATCTGGTTTAGCAGAGTAACACAAATTAAAATTCAGTAGCACTATGCCTGGCAACCAGCATCAGCAAGTGCTATAAACCTAAACATGACAAAGCTCAAGCAGAAAGAATATTACACAAAAAAATGGCCATGGCTAATACCTATGTCACATCTTAACACTACAGTGATGCATCACGAGAACTTACACTAGCAGATAAGTTACCAAATCGTAAAGAAATTATTTATGTAATTCCTGTGAAGGGAAATGTCTATTTATGTGCCCTCGTTTTATTCGAAGTAGATCATTAATTTCTTATTGACTGGATCTGTAGGCATAAAATAACTATATTAGTACATATATTCAATTTTACTTTAACCATTGCTACAGTGCAGCTAGAAACTAGATATTAAACAAAATGAGCAATCTCTCAACTAGAAAGACAATGGATGTAAAATGTTTCTCATCATTTCATTAGGCATTTTAGTAAATATCATAAATTAAGAGCTCCACAGTGTAATCATATGTTTTCAAGTTCGAGCATGTCGTATTTGCGATGCTTTCTACAAAGGAATGTCAATAGCGGGGATAATGGCCTCTTCCTTTTTTTTTGCACCTAATGGCAACCTCTCAGCTGGGCGCCCAAAACGCATTACGTCAAGGTCACTTACCTTTCTTTCTGGAATATTTACGACACCAGTTTGCACTACAGTGACAGTCTCATATAAAAAATTCACTGGTCGAGAATTTGCGTTGTAAATGTGTAGAAACAAAATCCTATGAATATAACAGTGTTAAAAAAGTTTTCGTCGGCATTGTGATACATTCACGCATTTACACACATTTCATAACTCTTAAAGTACGATTCTCGGTTTCCAACAACCTTTTTCACAAACCGGAGTCCCTAACCACTACTCATTATTCCTTACCTTATTCGTCGACACTTCTTCAATATTTCATGATAACAGATACATAGCATACTCAAATAACTCATATAGCATCAGCTTATTGATCATAAACATACCTCAACAGCATAATACACATCGTCGTCGTAATAATAACATCATAACACCTCAGTCAAACCTAAGTCAAATCTCAAAAACGTCGTAGCTTTCTGCAATAATGTCAAAACCTAAAAAAAAAATTCTCTGCTCATTTCAATAGTGTCATCTACCTCAAACGTACTTTAAAAATCATGATCTCATACCAAATACATCATTCAAAGCTCTCATAGTATCACAATGGTTCTGAAAAAATATGAACAGTTCACAAAGTACAGACAAAATACAGTTTCATAAGTGTGAAGTTATCCAACGGTGCAATTACGTAAACGCTTATCACTGATGTAGTAAAAAAAAAATGTTTGTCTCTCAGTTAAATGATAAGATAGCTGTGTAATTCTGTGTTAGAGAAATATGGTACCGATATGTAAAGTTGTATAAGCAAATACCATATTAGCTAGGGCTCCTTGTGCTTGCCAAACACATGGTACACAAAGTAGGTGTGTACCCCCCCTGAGGATTAATGAATTATACCCTCAGGTGTTACAGATTACAACAATGGAATGAAATGTATTACGGAAAACCTTTGTATTATTGTGCTTCAAATATCTTTAAAAATAAATGATTTAAGTACAAAATTAATCACTCAAATACATGTCCTGTAGCGCTAAATGTGCGTCTTGCTGTATGATAATCTCTGTGGAAGTGTCGTAGTTATCGTCCTCCGAAAGCTAAGTTCTGCAGAAGCCAATGTGCTTACCTCATGATACACCAAATTTCAAGTAAACCAAAATGTGGCATTAAAATCTCATTAGCAGTACTGGTAAATGTTCTAAGTATGTGACCCTTACAGTCTTTACGTAATCGTGCAACTAACAAGCAAGAATGCACACACACAATTACACTGTGTCGTCTGTTCGCAATAACAATGCATTCGTAATTTCTGTTTAAAAATGTTCCCTAGGTTCTAGACTGGATATTTAACTTCAAACATTGTTGCATATTAACAGTTTCTTAAGTCTGACAAAGCATACTAGAAATGTGAAGTGAAAAGTTTTATGGCAAAGACAAAGTTAAAAAGCAGATTATCTTTCAATAAACGGTTTTACATGTGAAATGTGGTGCAATCCTTTACTCTTCATAGTACGCAGACTTTCAACTGAAAAGCAGTTGTCATGTTTTATACGTCGGTAAGGAATGCTAAAATTTTTCTCAAGGCTAGCGTCTTATGTTATTTTTCTCGGAGCCAGCGGGCGCACGCGGCTGCCTGTTGTGCGAGTCATTGTCTGTCTCTTTGTTGGCGCGCGCCGTTATTGGGATTAGGAGACCTAACTTCTACAAATTCAACTTGTCGAGAGGGCCCTGCCGTGTTTGAATCCCGCCAATTCTGATGCAATTCAGGTCTGTCATTACGATTATATCGTCTGTCGTCATGTCGGTAGATTCCATAGTTTCTTTCTTGTCGGTCACATGGTGGAGAATTTCTCCCTGAATCGTAACTGCGCGGTGGACTGTTGTGTCTGAAGTTATTCTGTCTCCCTTGATAATAATTATTTTGGTTCCCATATTGTCTGTTTCTCTGATTGTCTCTGTGATAGTAATTACCGCGGAGAGGTGATCTTTCCTTGTAATTATTACTACTCTGCCAACGGTTGTCATACGGGTGGTGTCTGTTTCGTTCACGATTTACGTTGAAAGAATAGCCTTGTCGTATATTATTTCTGTCATCGCGGAATTGTGATGGATGTGATCTGTAATTGTTGTGCTCCTGTTTCCGCATTCCCCGATTGTCAGTGTCAATTTCCAGTTCTTGTAACAGTCCCTGAAAAGCCTCAATGTCTTCTTTGCAACGTCCTGCTAAAATAATATGTCGTAAATGTTCAGGTAATTTGATTAAGCAAATGCGGATGAGTTCTGAGGGGCTGTATGGGTTTGAAAGATACTGATTCTTATGCAACATGTCTTCAAAATATTTCATAAGACTGGAAAATTCAGATTGTTCGAAACGTTTCATCATTATGATGCTATGTTTTACTCGGTCTTGTGTAGTTTGAGACCAATATGCTGAGAGGAAGGCATGGTAAAATTCTCCTTCACTGTGACAATCGTGAATGACCGATCGCATTATTACAGCTGGTTCATTCTCCAAGTAGCCACACATAAATTCTAACCTGTGCTCCAATGACCAGTTGGGAGGAAAACAATGAGAGAATTGATGGAGCCACGCTTGTGGAAGAATGTCGTTCCCAGAATTCTTAAATGTTTTGAATTTATGTGTAGTAATGAACAGCTTATAGTCAAAATCATCATGTCGGCGAGTCGCATATCGGTCATTGTTACGTCGTGTCGGCGGTTCCATCTCAAAATCCGGTGCACATTGCCAATTTCTTTCATAATTTCCGAAATGCGCTGTGTCATTATTTTGTGGCTGTTCCGTATTTCTATGTCCCTCTTCCTGTATTGGGGCGCGAGTGTCCTCTGAAATACGTAATTCTTGTATTACCTGTGTCAGCTGATCTTGTACTTCCCGGATTTCTCTTTGGTGTTGCGTATTAATTTGATTCTGATTTTGTTTGAATTTCCTAATTTGTTCATACTCTTCTGTGTCAGTGAAGGCTACAGGTCTTGTGGCATTCAAATCATCATCTACCTTTGTAGATAAGTTAGTGACCTGATCCGAAAGTTCAACTACTTTCTCTGATAATGTACTAATTTCCTCCATGTGTCTTTCTACTGTGTCCTTTAAGTTTTCCTGAGTTTTTGCAAGTTGCGTAACCGAATCGGTAGATGCAACTGAGTCAATTTTAGCTTGCAAGGTCTCATGATTTTCATGAACAATAATTTGCAGTTCTTTTATGGCTGCTTCGTGATTCTGTAATGCATTTTCATACCGCGAAAAAATAGGCTGAAAATGCTCACAAATTTGTGTTTTTACGTCGTTACAGACTTTTTGACATTTCGATTCGATTTTATGTAACTCAGTAGTCAAATCTTCACGTGTTTGTTCAAGCGTGGTGTGAAGATTTTGTTCCATTGCGTCTAATTTTTTAAGATTTTGTTCCACTGTATCTAACGTTTTAAGATTTTGTTCAACTGTGTCTAACTTTTGAAGCTTATGCTGTGTTTGTCTCTGATTCTGTTCCATCGTGTCTAACTTTTGAAGATTTTGTTCCATTGTGTCTAACTTTTGCTGTGTTTGTCTCTGATTTTGTTCCATTGTGTCTAACTTTTGAAGATTTTGTTCCATTGTGTCTAATTTTTGTAGCCTTTGTCCCATTTGTTGCATTAACTGTAATAACAATGCACTGGTGTCTGAAACATGTTCCTCAGTGCTTTTCGGCAGTGAAGTTGCACTGGCAACATTCACATTTTGACAAGCAGAAAATGTTTCTTGACTCATTTGAGAAAACGGTGAGAACCCAAAACCTGAGTCTACAGTATTTGCAATATTGTGTTCTGTCATTCCCGATTCCTGAGGCAAGCTGTTGCCGACCGATCGATCGATAATGCTTCCCTGTTCACTACCTGTTTCACTGTCTACACCATTATTTGACGCCCGCTCCATTTCCCTATGCACAGCTACCAAATTACTACTTTGAATGTCTGTTAATTCATTACACAGCGGTGCTGGTAAGCTACACTCGTCGTCACTATTATTTCTCAGTTTACTTTGGAGCCTAGTGTTACGTTTTTCACACGCCATTATTGTCACAATATTTCACACGATAACACAGAAAAGCACAATTTGAAGAGCAAAAATAAGAGAACACATCAACATAGCACTGAAAATAATATCTAGTTAATTGCAGCTGCGAAATACTTGGTGCAAATCTACATGCATGCCACAACTGTTTTACTGTACAACAATGAAAAACTACAACTACAAAGGAAATTCTCTCTATGATTACGCGCTAGCAATAAACAATAGCTACACTAATTACATAAACTACAAGAAAAAAATCAGAAGATTCCAGTGAGGTATCCTCGGCTAAGGGTCGACATATGAAACGTCCCCTTTGAACAATTTATACACGACTGTGCTTAAACTGATACACAATATTTTTAGCGCAACGCAATCTGACTTTCAGAAATCCCTACAAAAGAATGGCCCTGACTAACATTAACCTATGCATTTCACAAATCGCTTACCTCACAAAAATCTTGGTTACTCGAACTACTGCAATACAGCGAGCGCCACTACTGCCAGCTAAATAAAAGATTCAAACTACGGAAGGCACTAACTGCTGATAGGGATAGTTAGCAAATGAAAGATATTAATAGAGAACAAACAATGTATTTACCTTAATATCATCAAAAGTCATAATATATATAGGAGTTCATAACATCCATTCTTACAAATATCAAAACTCCGCTATTTCTCTCTCCACATCCACCACTGCTGGCGGCTCAGCTCCAACTGCGCAACGCTACGCGCTGTTCACATCCAGCTGCGCTGCCCAACACTACAATGGCAGACAACAATGCAAACTAGACGCAGACTGCACACAGCACAGCCAGTGATTTTTATACAGAGGTGGCGTTACCAATAAAAAAACCTAAACAGCCTACTTACACAACTGACACACAATATATTTAGCGCAACGCAATCTGACTTTCAATAATCCCTACAAAAGAATGACCCTGACTAACAATAACCTATACCATTCATGAATGACTTATCTCACAAAAATCTTCGTCAGTCGAACTACTGCAACACAGCGAGCGCCAATACTGCCAACTAAATAAAAGATTCCAACTACTGAAAGCACTAGTTACAGATAGGCATAGTTAGCTAATGAAAGATTTTGATAGAGAACAAATAATGTATTTATCTTAATAGTGTTCAAAAGTCATTATATATAAGTAAACAAATTTCCTTTCTCCGATGGATACACGTCCAGATCGTCGGCTCAAAACTCGGGCATTTCTCTCTCCACATCCACCACTGCTGGCAGCTCACCTCCAACTGCACAATGCTACGCGCTGTTCACATCAACTGCGCAACACTACAATAGAAAATATTCCAACAATGAGTCCAACCAGCCACAGACTCCACACAGCACAGTCAGTGATTTTCATACAGTGCGCTCCGTGTAGTTACCAACATAAAAACCTAAACAGCCTACTTACATAATGAGTTACAGCAACAGCAACCTCGTCCATAGCATCCACAGAATTAGGACGCATTCCGCTTCCAGCTACCAAACCAAGCTCACTTGTGATCTCGAATTTCATTATCATTTTCTTAAAACACTGAATGACAAAGGGCCTCTCCTCAGGACTTTCATTCGGCGATACTCTTTCAATGCAGCACTGTAATTACTGCCGTTCACATAATAGTTCCACTGACACCGCACGGTGTCTCTTCTCGATAGCCATACTGTTCACTCATGTTATGGCTTGTCAAACGACAGCACGAACGTCATACTGTCATACAAACAGCATACATCGCCAGGTTTTCACCTGGTGGCAAAAACTGGAACTAATTTTTTCCAGCGTAAATCGGTTCTGCATTCGCATTAACATATCTAACAATTTTTACTACCTTAAGACAATTACAGCCCACACTGGACCTCCTTGACTAGCTGCATTTTTATTATATCCACCCTGTATCTACTTAGTAGCATACTCAGTTAGCATAGTAGTTAAGATACTGAACTTTCATTTCCGATGAGCGGTGTCATTCGGTCGTTCTGCCTATAATTTCCGTGATTTTCCTAAAGCTCTTCAAGCGAATGGTACATAAAATAAAGCCATAACCATTTCGTTGTCCAGGTGAACATGTAATTCGTCTTTAACGACCTCGACGTCGACGGGACGATAAACTCAAACTGTTCTTCATTCCTCATCACTCGTCACCTGTGATTTGACATCTTGAGACAAGACGAAATAAAATATGTTCAAATGGTGTGCAGATTTATTAATAGCTGGCTGAATCCTCGAGGAAAACCCCTGGCACCGCTAAACTCGTCCGAAAAGGAATACTGCCAGAAATAACACTTCATAAATTCCTGAAGGTTTGTAGCAACTGGTTTTTGATGCTATCAGGCATATTTATTGTGCCAGTCTCGTATCTTAGGTGGCAATGTCTTAGGTAATAGCGGGGCAGCACACATCTCGGTCCGGATCTCGCGATAGCGGCAGCCAAGCGACAATCTGCGTGCACTTAGACGCCTCCGCACGCACGCTAGTCGCTGCCGGTCCACTTGCGAACGACTACCTGTTTATGCACGTGGCAAGGACGTGACGGCTGGTTCAGAGGCGAGGCTCCGCGTTTACACCTACGAAACACGCACAGGGCGGTCCGAAAGTTTGGTTGCTCCTCAGTTTTGGTGTGCTGGTGGAAGGTCTGTAGTACGGGAGTGTGTTGTACCTTGGAAGACTTCGCCCCGTAATTTCGGAATGATGACATTCACTTCATGTGTGGCGCAGTCTTTTTTTTTTAAATCACCTGAATTACTCTGGAAAATTACAGTTTTTCCAGCGGTTATAGGTGCTTCAGTCTGGAACCACGCGGCTGCTACGGTCGCAGGTTTGAATCCTGCCTCGGGCATGGATGTGTGTGATGTCCTTAGGTTAGTTAGGTTTAAGTAGTTCTAAGTCTAGGAGACTGATGACTCAGATGTTAAGTCCCATAGTGCTTAGAGCCATTTGAACCATTTTTGAACAGTTTTTCCAAATGCCAAAAGTTGTTCCAAAGTTGTGTAACAAGAACCAAATTTTCCATTCAGATTTAAAAGTGTTGCAGTCGAGAAATTCTTGCCAGTGCAGTACCTGAGGGAAACGCTCCTATCGGAGCACAAAAAAGATCAATATGTGCCTTTTTAAAAGACTTTGACCTTCTCAGCACCTTCAAAAATTTTCCCTAACATTTTGTCATGCTAACGTATTCACATTCTTTTTAACATGCAACTCACCTCTCACTCGCACAAGCTCATCTAACTGTAACTCCCTCACATTCACTAGGCCATCTCTGTAACTCGCTCGTATCCATCCACTCCCATTGCCCATTCTCACTGTCATTATCTCTTTGTGTTTGTCTAAATAGACAGTGTGTCCTGTCTCACAGAATGGTCTCTTTCGTTCTATTCTTCTGCTACTCTTTCCGCTCACTGTCACTCTCTCCCTCTTGCTATCTCTTACGGCTACTGTCTCATTTCTTCCTTCCCACTGCTGTTCTCTTCTCACTGTCATTACCTCTCTCTCCCTCGTTGTCATTGTCATAGAGCCTGTCGTTGCCATATATGGTCTCCCTTTATCACTGTCTCTCTCCTGCTTCCATTTTCTACTTCCCTTTATTCCTCTCCCATATGCACTGTGTCCTTCACTCTTTTCCTAGCACTGTTCTGTCACTGCCAACTATGTTCCACTGCCATTGTATCCCTCTCTTTCTCTCACACTACCATTTTGTCTCCTTTGCTGTTTCTGTATCACAACAACTCTTTACCAACGTCCAGTATTTATTTCTTTTCCGCTGCCTCTGTCACCTTCTCTCTCAGAATAAAAAAGGGCGAATGTGCTCGCATTCCAAAATTCTTGGGAAAATTTTTAAAGGTGTTGAGAAAGTTAGAATGAGTCAACTGGCACCCCACTTTTCAGTCACAGTCTTTTAAATAAACAGGAGCATATTTGCCTTTTTTGTGTTTCGATAGGAGCATTTTTCCGCTGGTTCCCTTCTTTTATATGTTACATCAGGATATTCACTCATAAAGAAGGAATTTTATGGGTCAGAAAATTTTTGATAGTTTATTTATGTGAAACTGAAGTAACGCAAACTTATTTTACACCCCAGACCGGATTTTACACGCACAAAAGTTTTGCATGTGCGTCAGTACTTCGACACTGTTGTTCCCAGAACCCTCTGATGATTATGGAGACACTTAGCAGCATATTTCTGCCCGCTACGTTGTCGCCTCACGCCGTATTTTACGTACGTATTTTACGCGTACAAGTATGGTAAGATTAAACCTCTCTATCTTGGAAACGGATAAAGGTATCAAGAAAATTTTCAAGGCTCTTCGAAATCGTCATGTTAGGAGCATATCGTAAAAATTATATACATTTACTGTGCATAACCGTCTTGAAAATTACGGGTCGGTTCTGTTACCCAAAAACTACATTTCTGGGATGTTTCTCGATAACGGATCAATGTTTTTGAAAACGGGAAGATGACACTTCTAGATAAACGTCTACAGACAGAGAATATAACGTTAACATTTGAACAAAATTCTACGGTTATTTTTTATTCAGATTTCGCTCCATACCGGATTTTAGTTGCGTATTTTATATGTAGAAGTAGGGTAACTTTGAATCTTTGTATCTTGAAATCAGACAAAAATGTGAAGAAAATTCTCAGGATTGTTCGAGATCGGAATATTAGGAATATATCGCAAAATTTTCAGAAGGCATGAGCGTCGGAAGAACATGGTTTTATGCGCGGCGTTTTGGAACATATACTGAATACTCTGTGTGTTACACCAGTAACTAGTAAGTGAAATTAAATTGAGAAGCATTATGAAAAACCATTTTGAAATTGAAGCTATTGCAAACTAACACAAATTTACATTCCAAAGCCAGATAAAATTGAAGACGTTAATGAAACTCAGTTAATTTGCAAATATCCTACATTCCGCGGTAAAAGACCTTCTTCCGTTTCAAGATACAACATGGTGCACGACCGAGGAAATACGGCTTTATTGACCACACTTTATATAATAAGATTTAAAAATATACTTCATTTTACTCAGGAAACATCATGCGTTCCTATGTACACTAACCTCCAGGTGTAACACTGTCCCCTACTGATATAGCTACTTGTAGCGTACACCTGTAACACATTCTATGTATCATTTCAGCTGGCTTGACAGTCGCTCCTATAGAGCTAAGAATGTCATGCTGCAAGAATATGGAAGCACAAACGAAAGAGCAAGATGACATGTAATTGAACTTCGTGACCGTATTCAGAAAAAACATTTCCCTAAAAGTGTGTGAAAGACACAGAGAGACAGAATCCTGAATGAGGAAGCCCGAAAACGATCTCAAGTTGTAAGACTACAAAACGAAACAATTTCGCCCCTGCTGAGATGGTATGGACACATGCGACGCATGGATGCTAACACGCTATTAGCACTTCTATATGGATCAAGATAACCCATGACGGACGGAGCAAGGAGGACAAAAAAAAAAAAAATAAACTAGCACTGGCGTAAAGGAATTCACGGCCAAGAGAAATCTGCTAGTATCAAACACAGGCCTTAAGTTGAGGAAGGAATTTCTGAGAATGTACGTTTCGAGCACAGCATCGTATGGTAGTGAAACGTGGAGTGTGGGAAAACCGGAACAGAAGATAAACGAAGCGTTTGAGATGCGATGCTGTAGAAGGATGTTGAAAAATTAGATGTAAGGAATGAGGAGGTTCATCGGAGGTTCATCGCAGAATCGGCGAGGAAAGGAATATATGGAAAACACTGACCAGAAGACGGGACAGGATGATAGGAGATCTGTTAAGACATTAGGCAATAAGTTCCATAGTACAAGAGAGAACTTAAGCGGGTAAAAACTATAGAGGAAGACAGAGACTGGAATAAATCCAGCAGATAACTGAAGACGTAGTTTGCAAGTGTTGCTCTGAAGAGGTTGGTACAGAACAGGAATTCCTGGTGGGCCGCATCAAAATAGTCAGAAGACTGATGACTCAATAAATAAATAAAAGAAAAAAGATATTATGGTCTGATACGAAAAACCAAGAGAAAGAACAAAGCTCAGATTCAAGGATATAGTGAAATCTGACATCAATCAGAGAGGACATAAATGGAACAGCATCAAAGAGGGAGAGAAGATGAAGGGCCGTAATTGGTGGTGAAGCCTCTTTCGCCGACCCATCGAATAAGATGGAAAGACGGAGGATATGATGATGGTGATAAAGATGACGGCATTACGTTTGCAACAGGCACCCTTCAGTCATAATTCCATTTACCGTAAGAAGAGGATGCAATAGGACCCATGACAACTTCGCAAATATTTTACCGAGAATCTCTCACGATAAGCTCAAGCATGACTGGAACGAATTGTGGGGTCACTCCTGTTTACAAAAAGAGGAACATACGCACTGAGTGACAGACCGGTACTGGTAACATTCGTCTCGAGCCGAAACTTATACCTTACTTTAGACTCTAACACTGTAAAGGTCCTGGAGTAATAGAACGTTATTCCAAGAATCAACTCATTTTAGGAAAAATCAAATTTGTGAAACAGAACTTGCGTCATGCACACATGATATTTTGCAAATATTATGTAGAGGTAAGCAGGTAGATTCCGTCTTCGTATTGTAATACTTCTTCGCGGGACGACCAGGACAAAACCACTCCGCCGCGCGGGATTTGCCAAGCGGTCTCGGGCGCTGCAGTCATGGACTGTGCGGCTGGTCCCGGCGGAGGTTCGAGTCCTCCCTCGGGCATGGGTGTGTTTGTCTGTCCTTGGGATAATTTAGGTTAAGTAGTGTGTAAGCTTAGGGACTGATGACCTTAGCAGTTAAGTCCCATAAGATTTCACACACATTTGAACAAACCCACTCCATTTAACTACACCTGAGCATAGACTACTCCGAATACCGTATAGTTGTGGTTTGTGAAGTATTTGCTACACTCTGAAAGGATCGTCCCACTTAAAGACAGACACTGAACGCAGGGCCAACGCCGGACCCCAAATGCCTGGGGAGCACTACAGCGAAGTACAACCACTCCCTTTTACAAAGAAAGGGATTTGTTGTTGGATTGCTGCCTTTTCGACAACTCAGGGATGCAAACAAGGACTTGAATCAATTAACCGCGTTCACGAGAAAATCCGACGAAGAAGCCAGTAGGAATTCCGCAGCCCAAGGCGTGAAGTGCCGCAGCACAAAACAGCTCGAGAGTGATGCGGAAGTTGGTATACTACACGCCATCTGCCGCCCAGGGACTGACTCTTCGACTGATGGGGGCAGAAATTTCATTACCCCATTCAAAGACTGAGAGCTGTGGTTATTCTGTGTTGATCGTTCTTTTGGTGAGATTCCAACGCGAGCGTTCCAATGAAAAAGATGATACGAGAGAAAATTCAACACTCTGCAGGATAGAGCGGAAGAACAGTGAGCAAAATTTCCGAGCATGTGCAGGCTCGAAGAAAGAAGAGACAGGGAAACAAAGAAGAGATGATCAGACTGGCAATAAGTGATCGATCGGTCAGAAGAGGCGCCCGAAATGGCGGAGAGGAAGTGATTAGCATGCTGTGTCACACAAAGCGGTCTAACTTTGCTCTCTAGAGACATGTCAGCCTACTGTGAACTCAGTTTGCAGACTCTGAGTCTGATCCCTACACTCATCCCGATATCTATCGCTGATCTGTAACAGATTCATTTTCTATTCCTTGTCGAATGGACTCTCCTACAGTCTCATACTTCAGTCTTGAGACATCCGGCTGTGTATCCCTCGTCTGACCTCAGTGTTCAAATATTACGTTGACACAGCCGCTACGAGATAACCATTGTGTACAACATACGCCACCCCCGAGTGCACTGAGTCATCGACGTCACTGGACAGTGCTCTACCTGGAAAGGGATTAGGCTGGAAACGTAGGTTTGAAGTTAAGCGGCCTGTATCAATGCCTCAGCCGGAGGGACAAGCGACATGAAAGTTGGCGGGTGTTAGCCCACAGCCACATACATGACCAGGGGTGGTCGACACATCTCACCAACTTCTCATCAGTCGCACTTTTCAGCAGACTTCATTGATTTGTGAGATTGAAACATCCCCTTAGAAAAATGTTCTGAATTACTGTGCTGATAAACCTCTTACGTTATTTGATTTTCAAACAGCTGAGCAAAACTGAACGTACTCAGACATTTCTCTCAAAATGTTCAAATGTGTGTGAAATCTTATGGGACTTAACTGCTATGGTCATCAGTCCCTAAGCTTACACACTACGTAACCTAAATTATTCTAGGGACATACACACAGACACACCCATGCCCGAGGGAGAACTCGAACCTCCGCCGAGACCAGCCGCACAGTCCATGACTGCAGCGCCGCAGACCGCTCGGCTAAACCTGCGCGGCAGACATTTCTCTCTTTAGGTATTCTGATCAACACTAAAGTGACACACAATATTTTTAGCACAACGCAATCTGACTTTCAATAATCCCTACAAAAGAATGGCCCTGACTAACAATAACCTATACCTTTCATGAATCGCTTACCTCACAAAAATCTTCGTTACTCGAACTACTGCAATACAGCGAGCGCCAATACTGCCAGCTAAATAAAAGATTTCAACTACTGAAGGCACTAACTACTGATAGGCATAGTTAGCAAGTGAAAGAATTTGATAGAGAACAAACAATGTATTTGCCTTAATAATGTTCAAAAGTCATCATATATATCAGTTCATGATATCCAGTATTACAAATTTACTCTTCCTGATGGACACACGTCTAGGTCGTCGGCTCTCAAAATTCTGCCAGCTCTCTCCCCACATCCACCACTGCTGGCGGCTCTCTGTTCACATCTACAACTGCACAACTCTACAATAACGAATATTCCAACAATGCAAACCAGCCACAGACTGCACACAGCACAGTCAGTGATTTTCATAAAGAGCGCTACGTGGTGTTACCAACACAAAAACCTAAACAGCCTACTTACAAGATGATCTGGTTTTCCTTTCTGCTACTTGCCCATTTGCTGAGTTGTATCTATTTTCAGCCAAATTGCCCCTTATATTATATTTATGTTGTTGATCCGTAAATAATATTGATGACAAATGTACGAGTACATGTTTCCACACAGCGAACTCTTGAGAATTACATTTCCATTACATTTTGTCACCCAGAGTGGGGCGACATTATTTGCTTATCAATTCTCTACTCAGTTTGAATGTACTACATTTTTTGCGCCTAGCGTGAGTCCGATAGAATACAAACTGTGCGGTCCTAAGCCACGACTGCACACCGACTAGCGCAGTCCCGCGAAGTGGCATCAAGGTGGCGCTGAACCGCTTGCCAGCAGTAACAGCGGGCAGCGCCACACCTGCACGAAGACGGACTTCAGCGCCCCCTGTCAGCGCTGATTTAACTGGTCAGCCCCAGTTCGGTAGCAGACTTCGAGAGCATCAATACTGAATACTGGGAAGACGGTACTTAACCCGCACCCTGCGAGTGATAATAGTGGTTTAGTACTTGCAGGTAGGAGGCATATGAACCAACTTCATAAAGAGGAGTTATGTTTATTATCTTTTTAGAAATAAAGTGTTTACTCAATATCCAAGTGTTTTTGTACAGATGATTTTGGATTCCTGCTTCCGGTCACCGCAACGTCTCTCCTTCGGTGTTTGTGTCGGTGCTCCCTCACAGGGTAGCCGACAAAACACCAATCTCCCAAAAAAAATTTCTACTCACGACATTTTGGAGCCCTGTGTGGAGCTTCGATTTGATTTCATACTCCATTCATTGCCATTGTGTGGACGTCGAAATTATTAGAAACGAACTAAGAAAAATTAACCTCACACAGGTGTATAGAATAGGCAAACCTTCTTGTAAAGGCTGTCAGCGAGTATTTGGATGTGTGTCTGTTGTATGTATGTATAAATTACTGACTGCGAAATGAATTCATCGTGGACGCGCATTTCAACATACAGGACGATCTCCTGCTGTAGAGAGCTGCCCAACAAGCAACCCGTACCTGTTGCTCCTGTGAGACCGTCCTGCTGCTGAAGCCTGCAAGACTCCACTCAGGAAGATATAAACAAACTCATAGTCGAAGAGATGGCGCTATTTTACAAATTTTGATGATATTTACATTAGAAAGAAGTAACAATCATGTGTGTTATAAGAAAAGAATAGATTGAATGTTTCGCTTTAAGGGAACTGGTTAACATACATTATGTATTTTTATTCCTTTTGTAGCCACTACTAGATGTCGGTAGTATGATTCAAATGGCTCTGAGCACTATGGGACTTAACTTCCGAGCTCATCAGTCCCCTAGAACTTAGAACTACTTAAACCTAACTAACATAAGGACATCACACACATCCATGACCGAGGCAGTATTCGAACCTGCGACAGTAGCGTTCGCGCGGTTCCAAACTGTAGCGCCTAGAACCGCTCGGCCACTCCGGCCGGCTGTCGGTAGTAGATACGTATCTAAGGCACAGCAGAAAACTTTCACTTTGGTGGCTGTGGGTGGCCCTCCGGTGCAGCGAATAGGCATATGAATTTTATTATTTCTTTATTTTATAATAGCAAACGTATTTTATGTGTGACATAATTTATATAAAGCTCTTACTTCTTATTTTTTAATCTGAAGATGGCCGTTTGAGACGGCCAAAACCAGAAATTTGAAAAAATAATTGTGATTTTGTCATCAAACAAAATAAACATTTTTTGAAAGAACTGATGTGACGGTTCGGTTCCATCAAGTCTGCGAGCCGCATTAAATACCCGTCCAACTGCTCTGGCGTCGGGTGCAGCTGCAGAGATCATTTCGGGTGCCGCTCTATGGGGCAGTCTCGATTCCTGTCGGTCGTAATTATAACCAGTATGGTTAGGAGGTAACACCGATCTGTTGTTGATAATCAGTTAGTAAAAGCAGTCAAGATCGCTGGATATCTTGTTTACTAAAACGACCAGTTTCGGCACGCTTAATCGGTCATTTCAGTTTGAGATCTGGTTCCGCAGGACAGAGCGGATCAGGTTGTGGAAAGGGGCGAAGGTCAGTTACTGTTAGTTATACAAGAACAGACACAACTTTATTCCTCAAACCAACGCACAGTTTTCTCTTTAAAACAACAAAGATCAATTCACGGCTGAGCGCCCAAGTAACTTCTCAGGAATAAGTTTAAATGATTGCTTTTAAAACACCAGGATTTAAAGTAACGACTGAAGGCTTTACTTAAGCAAAATTACAATATCTTCTCAGCTAAAGGCCGAAATAATATTTCAGATCAGCTAAGGCAATTCTTTAAAAGCCAAGCATTTACAATTTTCGGCTAAAGACCATATTAAGGAACATTGAAGTAATTCTTCGGCTGAAGGCCCAAAAAAAAATTTTTCTTTACGTAATAAAAGAGAGGCTTTAAAGATAAGCTTTTACACAGTACAATAGAAAAACATCTTAAAAACGCTTCAAGTATCTTGTCGGCTGAAGGCCCAAACAATTACTCAAGAATAATTAAAGACAACCTTAAAGTAAACATTTACAGAACACAGCTGAAGGCCGTTTCAAGAATTCAAGGTAATTAAAGAGAAACCTTACAGACAAGGATTTACATATTAAAGCCACAGATTCTGAAACAAACGCGGCTTAAGGCCTAAATATAGAACAACAAGAATTTTAAATGAAACGCGGCTGAAAGCCTAATCTTAAAGTTGTTATGAAGTTCGGCCGAAGGCCATATACTCAAAATAAAACAGACAGTATTAATACACGGCTGAAGGCCTGGCACAGTACCTGCGACCAAATAAAATGACAATCACAAACAAAAAAACAGTGGTGCTCAGAAGTGTTCCATGGGTCGGCCTAGGGAGGAGGCTAGCCACAGTTCAGGTGAGACAGCCAGCCAAGCGTAACACTAAACGCCGGCCGGAGTGGCCGTGCGGTTCTAGGCGCTACAGTCTGGAGCCGAGCGACCGCTACGGTCGCAGGTTCGAATCCTGCCTCGGGCATGGATGTGTGTGATGTCCTTAGGTTAGTTAGGTTTAATTAGTTCTAAGTTCTAGGCGACTGATGACCTCAGAAGTTAAGTCGCATAGTGCTCAGAGCCATTTGAACCGTAACACTAAACAATCGGGTTGCAGCACGATCTACGGACGGCTGACGAACCAACCAACCGCGTAATCAGTTCCCGTCCACCCGAACAACAGCACGGCAACCGAAAGTATCAGCGAAGACGAGGATTGCAGCAGGATTATGTCTTAATAACTGACGTATAAACACAGTCAAGGCACAATAGAAACTCAAAGAAAAAAAAGGGAACAACACCAAGCTGTCGAACTACACGCCGTGCCGGACAGCATCAACACGGCGAGGAAAACACACTGCACACTGCCGCAAACTACGCTAACGACCAGGGCAGGTAACCGGGACGTTAACGGCCACAAGGCAGAAGATACCGCTGGTGTACTTCACTAATAAATTATAATCATTCCAAAGGTTAAACACCATACAAGGAGACGGCTGCAAAATTTTGCCGACTCCAACACACCATCACGTTGCTGCTTGCGGGGGCAGCACAGGATGCTATAACCAGTAATCAACGAAGAGATGTCACAACGGTTGAGCTTTCATGACAGGTTCACTGATTACTCAAATCCATTATGCAGGTACGGTCGGCTACGAACTTAGCAGTTGTCGCAGCTAGTGCACGCCGCTAGCGGCGCCGGCTTGATCTCACGCCGCACAGACTTCGTCGCTGCTCCGCCGCAACCGACAGACTGCCCCCCCCCCCCCCCCCCCCCACACACACACACCATGACATGGAAATATAACTGCCACACCAAAGAAGTTAGGACAGTAGTAGTACCGAAAAACGCTGCTGCTGTTGCCAATGACGGAGGCAAGTGAGCAACTCGTTCAGATAGTAACTGAGGGAGGAGAAAGACGCCACTCGATGGCGACAAAATGCCCAAAAGGAAAAATGGCATTAGTGTCAGCCGACCACGGCTCACAGATTATGAGCACAGTAAAGATATGAAAGTGCATGTCAAACATGGAAGTGGTTCAAAATGGTTCAAATGGCTCTGAGCACTATGGGACTTAACATCTGTGGTCATCAGTCCCCTAGAACTTAGAACTACTTAAACCTAACTAACCTAAGGACATCACACACATCCATGCCCGAGGCGGGATTCGAACTTACGACCGTAGCAGTCGAGCGGTTCCAGACTGGAGCGCCTATAATCACTTGGCCACCGCGGCCGGCAAACATGGAAGTCGTCATTTACATAACGCACACAAAAGACCAGAAATACTATATCAAATGTTTATCCATTTGACAGCTGGCAGTATGCTGGACACCTGCGTGTGGTGACAATGATAACTGCTGGTAGTGGCTATTGCGCCACGGGTTAAATAGTGTACGAAGGCCCGCGCATTTGCAGCATTACGTCATCTGCAGCCAGTGGGTACCTGACTTACGTAAAAAAGCATTATAACTTCGAATGAAATGGAAAAAAGTAATAGAACAATTGTATGTATCACATTATACAAATGTAACTGTTCAGAACAAATAATAAAATATGTAATAATCTTTCTATAGATTTATGAAATACATTAAAATAGAAACGCTAATAGGACCAATTGCAGACCGTTGAACGCCAGCTGGTGACGCTTCTTGGTACTTCTAGCAACGTCGTTTCCATAGAAATATGGGAACAACGTCCAGTAAATACATCTTTAACCATTAACGGCCACCTGAACGACGTCTCTATGGTAACAGCGCCCTCTTCAGTCATCTTCGGTCGCATGCGGCCGTTAGATAGCATCTCCATGGAAACAGATGCTTACAGCATAATCTTTGAGTACCAACAGCCATCCTGCCCATATTTCGTTTCAGAATATCTGCATCGGAGGTTAGTAGCAGCGTATAGTTGAGGATGGAGGAGATTATTTATAAACTCTCCATTAGAGGTTGCGACGTTTCCTGGAGGGCGGCCGAGCTGGAGCGTCACCTGACGGCACCGAGACCCCGCCTTGGAACCGACCGAAGTGAGTGACGCAGTCACCTGCATTCAGTGCATGACCCTGGAGCCTCTGTCATTTGTGTCCTTTTTCGAAAGGCTGAGCCATCACACTCGGAAGTTAGTAGCACTAGGGCACTTGAGGTGTAGTACACCAACGGCATTCGGGATTTTCGTAGCAACAACATGGCAGATAAGCACTGTGACGAATTGCAGGATCTAGTTGACGAGAAGATCACGAGAATGCCGAGGTTAATCAATGTTACCGGTGACGCCGGGGCGGAGGGGGTAGCTCAAAAATGTTGAAATGTGTGTGAATTCCTAAGGGACCAAACTGCTGAGGTCATCGGTCCATAGTCTTACACACTACTTAAACTAACGTAGACTAACTTATGCTAAGAACAACACACACACACATTTCGGATGGAGGACCCGAACCTCCGACAGGGGGAGCAGCACGAACCTTGACAAGACGCCCCAGACCGCGCGGCTACACTGCGCGGCGGTGGGGCAGCCTTACTCAGGAATTGGTGCGTAGTGAGCGAACTAGGCAAAATCGTGTGCGCGTTTTTCTGGGCTTTTTACTAAACTGCCTAACCCTTTAGGGGCATTGCCGCGGGGAGGATGAGTACTGTCAGTGGAGTGCAGTGCGGAGACTTATTTTCTCTTGGATTTACAGGTGCGTGGTGAAATGTTCGGTTTGAATGATGAGCAGTTTTAGCGAATTTTGCGTTCGATGATCAGTGGCCGTTTGCAACAATCGTTGAAGGAGCAGATGCGGAATAATTTGTCCCTTTCGGATAATAGGCGATTAATATGTAGGAACTGTTCGTCTGCATGGGCGTGCCATCAGTTGATAGGAAATAATTACCTTGGTAGGCAGTAGCACGATATGTTATTGGAGAAGTACATGAAGAGAGTCAAGGACGCGAATGCTTCCCAGTGGTATGTCTTGAGTCACTTTCAGTGAGCATCTATGGAGCTGCCAACACTTGGAAAGATTAATTTCTGAGGTGGAGGCTGTGCGGCACGCTGATGGCATTCGTGTAGGATCGGGGTAAGGAGTCAGCAGCCATATGTGAGTCGGGTTGTAACCTCCCCCTCACTTATCGACCTTAATGACAGTGAAAAATTAAACCGCGTGTACCTAATGGAAATTTGGGAAAAGCATTCGTCACCGAAGTTAATCAGTCGGTAAAGAGGGAGGAAAGGGTTACATCTAAATCAAAGGAAAAATGCAAATGAAACTAGTGGAAATTAATTTTGAAAAGGGGTAAAGTTAATAAAGAAAGAAAATGTGCGGTCGTCACGTTAACAATTAATTGGCGCTAATTAGATATTTGAGATTTGGGGAAAATTACGGTCGCCAGTCCTATGGACAACTACTATAATAACTGAAAAAGAAAGGTTGTTGCACATATAATTAGCACTAAAAGCGTGACAACTGATGGTTGACACGTGTAGTGTGAAAACTGAAAGTTTGTCAGAAGTAATAAATTTCGCTACACTCTGACTTAATTTAGCAAAAGAATTAATAAAACCGGAAAATCGAAAGTTAATTTAGTGACTGAAGTTAATAGTGAGCTTTCTTTCTGACGCACATCGAAATTCAGTAAACTACGGTTAGTCTTGGACTACCTCAACAATCATTTCAAAAACTACTTGAATCTACGCAATTTAGAAATAAGAGATTTAACTTTGAACTTGAATTAAATGATTCTGAACAATTAACAATAGCAAAATTTAGTATGTACCAAGCTGAGCTGCAGTCACAGGTAAGATAAAATACGGTAACAAAACTCCCACTCTTAATTTGTGCTTGTGAAATCTAAATATTGTAGCCAGCTGAACTTTGAAATTAAAGCTGTGAAATCGAATGATGCTGGCGTTTGAATTTCAACGACACTCGGGTTCATTCCGGAAAAGGAAGGGACCCTGCTTGGTAATGCAATTGGGACAATGAGCAACAAAGGTTCATGCTACGTTGCTGTAATTTAGTTATGAAAATGGAACAGTTTGAAAAGCTGAGGTCTGCCATACAGTTCTAAAACTTTACGTGCTTTCAGTCTTCCTTGTTGGTTGATTGAAGGTTTAAAGCCGTCGATCGAGGAGGTGGCGACAGTCACTCATTGTCGGCCGTCGCTGTTGCAGAAGCTGGATGTTGGCGCGCCTTCTTCTCGACACGGTCACCAGGCGAAACGGGCTCTTGATGTGCGCCAGCTAATGCTTCCCGTCCGCGACACCGTGTCAGAAACTACCATAGCAAGTCGAACGCAATTATATGCTGCCCAACCCCGAAAGCGCGGCAACTCGCGGGAGCGTCACACAACACACCTGCTCCACTGCACCACCCCAGCCAGACTCCCCCTCTGCCCGCGCTCCACGCGACAGAGTTAACACTACCAAAGATCCTAAACACTTTGGTTCTCCACACGACCCATCGATGTATTCCTTCGATAGCATAGTTTCCCCTAGGCCAGACCCAGCGTATAAATACAAATAATATTCGAAAAACAAACCAATTATAAATCGACATAAATGCATATATATACAGATAGTAAAACAATTACAATATACAAAGACACAGAATGTTATATCTTCAGGTAACAAAATAAGGAAAAAAATTTGCAGTGCAATAGATGGAAATCGGAGGATATGCATTTCCGGCGTTACAGGGTGTCAGTTAATAGACCACGCTTATCCGATATCAGATGCTGAAGGTGCCAGAGTAAAGGTCACCTGATGAGGAAATGCCTGCAGCCAAGGAACCAGTCTTATGTGTGACAAGAGGGAAAGGTGCCTTGCCTATTTTGTATGAGGGTCGTGACGACACCGAGTTCAAGGGTGCCATTCGTGTGTGGGAGCTTTATCGGAGATCCTGTAAGTGCACTTTTCGACTGCAGGAGTTCCCTGACTCTGCTCAACGAGGACTGGCATCTGGCACGCCATTAAATATGCAAGCCTTGTGAGCTAGCTGGCGAGACAGTCGTCTGGGGAGTAGCAAATTCACGGCAAGTGAAATGTTGAGGAAGTTGCCATTAAGATCCGGATTCAAAATTTTACCTGGGTGATGAAAGTCAAGATGGATCGGAAGTCGTCGGTTCCCGCTATTCTTTGTCGGATTTTATACCACATTTGGGCCTCTTTTCGGACTGCAGGATGTAACCGCCCCCGTCATTCCTTCTTCCGTCTGTTGTCCACATTAAACAATGCCCAAGTAATTAATAAGCAAAGTCTTTTATGAAGATTTGAGAAGAGCGTAGATTACAATAAACTTTCAAGTTTACTTAGCTTGTTATGCTGAGACGGCTCCAGTTCTTCTTGTCTAGGGTTCTGATTCTTGAAGCTGAAAACCTAACATCAGGTCCTCACGGTTGGTTTTAACTAAATAAATTGGAAGATTGTTGTTGCAGAATTGTTTACGTAAATATATTTTCCACTGTTTTCTCACATTTTAGTATATCATACAGTATTTTAATTTTTCACCGTAACGAAGCCCAAATTACATTGTTCGCACTTATTACACAAAAATACGTCCGATCACATCAGAGGTAAGCTTACGACTGTCACACTCTGCGGAAATAACAGTATTCTAAAAGGTTTACAATTTTTCTTAACAAATGAATTCTTACTAGCTTTCGTTACATTACTAATTTAGATTATTATTTCATAAATCAATCGGGAAATAAATATAGGTCACAGTACAGGATTCGTAATTAATAACAGAAATTTTAAGTGTGGAAATAATTCGTAATTTCAAATGTTTCTAAAAAAATAATTTTAACTGTATATTCAGAAGTAGTACTTACAGATTATAACATCGAAACTAAAATATTTTATAGGGTAACACCTTTTCATAAATTTTAGCTTGAAATATAACATACTGTGTATAAAATTATATGAAAGTTTCCAGAAAAGCAGCTGAGATACTATCGATCTGTCCAAAATTCGAAAAATAATACTGGTATAGACAACTACCGTTGAGGAAAAGTAGTGCCAGAGAGGGATGTCCCGTTACAAGTAGAGACACGTCTTTCGGCTGTAGCAGGGCGCACGCCTACGTTTTTTTGTAAGCACTGGCCGGATAGAGGCGCTGAGAAGCAGACGAGAGTGGTCACAATGTTTGAGGTTAAGGAAGACAATTATGATTCCAGTCGTTTATCTCCTGAACAGATTCGTCGGCTTTTCAAGCCATGTAATCATTTTAGTGAGGTCTTTTCTTGTCGCCTTGGTGAAGTGATAGGGGAAGAAAATAAAATAGAGCTTACAGATGATACCCCTGCAAGGCATCCACCATATCGACTGTCTCTATCTCGCATTAAGCAGCTGAAGATCCCCATAGATGAGATGTTGAAAGAGGGATTTATTAGGGCACCCAGGTCTCTCTGTTCTTCCCCATATTTGTTGTATCCAAGGTGTTAGGTTAGCGAATGAACAGTGGTGGATTACTGAGCCTTAAAAGGATTGTTCTTCATTCAGTACCACCGCCTGAACTGCATACATGTTTTGGCTGGTTTCAGAAGGCGAAGATTTTTACCACTCTCGACTTTAATCAGGCTTATTACCTGTGAGAGGCACCCACATGCCTTGCTCATACTGTGGCATCAAGCAGTCAGGCCTGCAAGATGAGTGGTCTGCCAAGCGAGTGGATTCATTCTTATTTATCGAGTAACATGAACTCTAGTACACACACTTAAGTTACAAGTTATCCTCCTATATGATTAACACGCAACGGAAACACGCATCTGACTATCAGTAATTTACAGAACTCTGACTGTACACTACGCACTGGCAATACCACATTTTCTTTTTGTCTTTTATTTAACGGCTTTTATCAACACGTGGCCACCGCACTGAATATGAATGGCGCACACATTATAAATTCGGGACATTATTACAACATACAATTCGAAGTCCACCAATATTTTTCTTTTCACTATCTTATTTATTCCGATAAATTCTATAACCTAAACACACAAATTCTACCACCTACAACAATAACACATAAGAAATTCCGCCCAGTGGGCATGGCTTTACAATGGTGAATCTCTATATTATGGTCTCGTAATTACTTTTAACGCTACAGTGCACTTTCTGGATAGGATGGTGGATCTTTTATTATACCTCCCACTTCGACTCTCACAATCATCATCACGAAGCTTTCCTCCAGACCGAGCGGTACCGAAGGAACAAGCATAATCCACTAATCTTTTGAAACTACCTCGCTACTCTCCCATGCAAATCACACATACCCAAATTACATGACATACATCACACTACAACATGCAATACAATACACTAAATAGTCACAACACTATCACTTTCAGCTTTCCCACTTCAATTAATATTTATCCCAGTTTCACACGACACTGCCCCACTTCGTAATTCTACTTTCCTACTGTGAACTCTGGAGGTATATGCACGTCTTCCTGTGCAATGCAAGCCAAGTGGCGTTGCTGGATAGACGCCCGACTCACCTTGATTCTCTCTCAGAGTTTAAATCTAGCGTCACACGGAATCATATCACGCAAAGTAATATTAAGAACATCACACACGCGAGTCCTCAACTGATACCATGGACGAGTACTTCTCTTTATCCTTTGTCTCACACACAGGTTGAGACTCACACAGTACACACCACGTGGAAGTACTCGTCTCTAATTTCAAGTCCTGCACACGCCATTTCTTAAATATTTCAACTTATGGTACACACGCTATTTCTTAAATGTTTCAACTTATTGTACACACGCTAGTAATTCAGCTCAACTTAAGCACACGGAAGTATTTCAACTTATTGCTACACGTGGTTTCATTGTGACTGTTGGTCACTTCCGAAGATTACTACAATCCCTTTAATATTACCTGCCTGACATTTAATTCTCCCCACAAAAGTTCCTGAAATAGAGAAATTATTATTTCAAACTACTCGTAAATATTCCACATGCATACCATGTCTCCACTCTTTCGTCATTACGGAGCACAACTAAAAAAGGTCTTCACAGCACAAGACCCAGCGGCAGAGTGCTGAAACATGGCCGTTCTCTAGGTCCTCTCCCATCTCTGTCAAGGTGGGGGAAGCACCTTGCTACCGTATTGGTCAGCCACATTTCAGGTGCTCAAAGCTCTGGTAAATTTCATCTCTTTGGTCCCACCAAAGGTGGCCAAAGGATCGACTCAAAGATGATCATATATTCACATTCACTATCTGCGGTTAGCAGACGACCATACATTCATTCATTTCACAGATCTCACCAAACTGGATGTAGGGATTTACTTTGTGGGAGTGCACATGTGATCAATTAAATAAATAAATTGTCATTCTCTTCCACACTGGTATCCGGCTTCGCTGTATTAATTGAAATTGAGTTATTTTACAAAAAAAATTTGTTGTTCTGACAAAAATAATGAAGTATGTTGTACCTATTTTCAATGTCGGGCGGTACTGTACCCGTTCACCACCGGCTACCCATGCAGAAAAAAATGGCACGGTACTATCCTTGCAATGCGAGGGTAGTTCCGAACATTTTTTTAAGAAAGCTGTATTAGAACAAATGTAGCAAGTCATCAAAATAACCAGGAGGAGACCTCAGCCCCTGGTGACCTCAAATAGACGACCAAATGCTGTTACTTTACCAAAGTATTGACAGAATTGTTCCATTATTGTACTCTCCACAATCCGGAGTAACGTACACATACAAGTTTGCAACAATCCACATGACAAATAAGACATTACATCACACAAATAAAAAATAATGTTGAGATAAAAATTTGCTTGGTTACTGGGATCTTCGTTATTTTTATGAGTAATCCAAACTTCACTAATTCTATGACAAATAAAAAAAATACTAATTGTACTCATGAAATTCTAAATAGCTGACCGTCCAAACACAGAGCAAGTAATCTGACATTCATAAATTGCGGAGTAAAAACCTTTACACAGCAAAGTCTAAATTCAAAACAAAATCAACAAAAGAAAAAATAAAATGCGTACACTAGTTACTCGTAGAAGTCAGGCTCCATATCAATACACGCAATAAATAGTTAGCAATAAGTGTCTGAATCCACCAGTAGCTCTCGTATCTTACTCTACTGCTCATTTCTCTGTTGTCACACATTTAGATGACAAGAACTTGCATTTCGACTAGCCTTCATTACACTTTAATGTGAAATATCACCACTGTGATAATAAAATAAGTGGCTTCAGTCAAACACATCAACAAGATCATTACTGTCCATGACATCAAAATACATCAGTTAATTCCGATATTTTGTTGTGCAATGCAAACTCTTGTCCCCTGTGACAACCTTACTGACCAATGCAACAAGAGCCGCTACGTTAGTATTACGCCACTGGCTAATAATTAAAGCATCATTGTACCAAATATTCTAATAAACATGCTGCGTGAACTTGATAACCCAGAACAAACAAACAAAAAAAAACGCTAACTATTCTAAACACAAATGTTAATAAAATACAATTACCCTTGCTGTCCCTTCAGGAATGAAACACATAATAAAAAAATATTTACACAATTACAAATACATTATTCCCTATCTTGCGAGTCACACGGAAACATTTCATTCTGTGATTTTCTTGGGGTCAAAAAGTTGCTGATAGTTTTCCTAGAAACACTGTCTCGGTGTCAAAGCTCTCCCATGGTTTCCCGGACGAAAGTCTTTAAGTCACTCAAATCGGCATTTTGAACACGCACTGAACAGTAAACTGTATCTCACATTAAACACAACTGTCATAGTCACTCTCAGAGTACCATCCACACGAATCTGGTCATCCAAAAATGGCCCTACAACTACTATTACCCACGGTTCTGTCCTTTCAGTTCATGGTGTAATTAAAAGTCGTAAGTTCCAACAAACAGCACTTATTCCCGCACTAATTAAAGAAATGTCTCCTACTACAGACGCAAATGTCAATGTCCCACTCTAGTTTCTTGCGTTCATACAATAATTAGTCACTAAACGACAACTGTCCTCTTCAAGAATACCAAGCGTCCCACATGCAATTCACAAAGCACACTTAACAAGTCACTGCCAAAAGTTTATGGATCCCACCATTCAGTGGTCAAGACAAAACAAAACGATCGTCCTGTCTGCTAAAGACAAAATCTTTTCCACTACTCACAACGTGGGAACACCAGTCTTTCACTTTCCACCTTATGGAGACATACGAGCAGTCATCTTGTTTCACGGCTCCACAGTCCAGTACTAGTTAATAGTTGCTGGTAACAAATGCCCGCCGGGCTCTGCCGCGCGTCGTCCTTTCTACCGTGGCGCCGCTGCGCGCGCCGTTGAGCAGAAGAAATCACCCGCTGTTGCCTCCGCGGGATACTTTCCCCAGTCGTAAGGGTGGCGGAACTTATGGATGGCCAGTGGTACGTGCGTGTCGCCCCAGGCTGTTGACCTGCTGTAGCGGGCGCGTGGAGTGTTGTACCCCGTCCAGCAGTGGAGTGGGGAGTGCCGCGGCTCTGTCGCCCGTCGCCATGGCTACGTCAGCTCGGCCCGCTAGCGGTATGGGCGTTACGACACCCAATCAGTCAGACCCTTCCGTACATCTCGCAACATTACAGACAAAAGGATATATTTAAATACTCATTGATTGCATGTGTGATCTATTAGATACATTGGTAATAAAAGAATCTTTGTTCTAAAAAAAACATAAAATCATACCCCCTAGTTTTCTACGAATACGACATCAACATTTATCCCTTTTCTATATACAGCCCACACTTGTGCTATTGATTGTACCTGTCGTCCCTCATACAAAACATGAAAGTGTAAAAAAAAAAAGGAATAATAAACAATCTATACAACTCATAATTACAATATAAAATAGTAGACTACTCTAACATCCTATCATAATAAACATTTTAGAAACTGGTGACTCTAAAACTACAATATGCAATGAACCTTTGTGCTTGTGACAGACTGAAATTAATACCCCTTGAAAGTGTTCTAACAAAAAAATAAGAAATAATCTACACAGCTCACAATTACCTACCACAGGTTATTAAATATTAAAGTACTTTAACATCCTAACACAATAAATATTTTAGAAACTGGTGACTCTAAATCTACAACATACAATGCACCTTTGTGCTTGTGACAGACTGAAATTAGTATCTCTTTATATATTTTACATTTTATTATATATAACAACATTTCTAGGACATGTATTAACCATCCACATGATGTCAGATCCTGACCTGCCATCGAGGTTCATCCAAATCAAACAATACACAATAACGTTTTAGTTACAGATCGGTAGCATCCCCTTTACAGGAGTGTGCGCATTGATCACACTACTCTACGACTCTCACTCACCAGACATCACATTTTCCTTCTCATTCAATCCATTAATACACTAACAGAATAGGTCTAGAAGTCAGCTAACCTTAACACCACCACACTCACGACAACATACCATACCTTTGCTCCCTTATACTCAACCACATAACACATGAAGCCGTTTCGGAGATAGCTTTCCAGTCTCCGAATTCGTCCTTTCACTCTGGCACCTCTCTCCATCGGCTTACCTCTGCATTCACTTCACCGATTATTCCTCCTGCTAAATATCACTTAGAATTGCGACATTTCATCTAAGAACAAAAAATACACAAATTATTCATCCTGCAAAATAACTGTACACATTCTTGGTACCGTTTTGATTAGTTATACTGGTACCAGGCTTCAACAACAACAACAACAAAAATTATTTTTGCCAAATTGCATATCTTACAGTAAGAATTAGATTTTACATTTATATTACATCCTACGTCAGTATTCCACAACGTTCACCATCTGGATCTCATACTCCCTTTATGTCCTTTCACATTGTGCAGTTGTCCTCATCTCTTCATTCGTATTTCGGCTCTCCGTCCGTCCATTACTCCATCATTTCCTGGTCTTCCTTCGCCATTGGCATCAATCTCTATTGCAGCATACACAGGCCTCTCTGTAACATACATCTAAGACATCTCCACATTATTCAATTCTACTCACCTTTATTTACCACTGTTTCATCACGTCGAATCTCTCTTTGTTAATCACACTGCTCCACGTCGCTTCTCTCCTTATATATCACCTTTATCCACTACTATTTATCACGTCGTTTCTCTATCTACCACCTTTATCCATTCATTGATCATCACGTCGTTTCTGCTTGATCCTTATTCATATGACAAAAAATACTTACATACACCACTCTGTCGACTCCTGTTCATAACTCATTCAACCAGTCTAATCCGTCATACTTCCTGACATCCCGCCTGAAAATTCTTATGTTCGATTTGCCCCTGCACAACGTTACACATCACAAATAAATACACTATCTACCATAACTTGCCTACTTTCGATCTATCCTTAACTTTTTCCATAATTTGATGTTAGAAATGTGATGAAGCCCACGAGATTGTTTTCCCTTGATCGTCTCAATCAGTACAGCATTTTCATGGACAATCCGCCTCACTCTGAATGGTCCACTATACACCGTAAAGAATTTGCTAGTTAGGAATCTGTGCTTCTTTGATAATCGATGAGTTTTTATTAGAACCTTGTCTCCTACTGCCAATTCGATCTTACGGATCTTTCCTTTCTGCTTCTCCTACCTATCCTTAGCTGCTTTCTTAATACGCTCTATCGCAACCTTGACAATTTCTGTGTGCCTCTGCTTTCCTTATCGCCGAAAATCTACCAGCTCCCTGACTCGATCTGGTGGTGGTTCATTCTTTAGTACCGTAATTGGTGATAAACCAGTTGCTCCATGTGGTAGCTCATTGAGGATGTCCTGAAAATCTTTGGGAAAAATACTCCAACTTCTATGTTGCCTATGGCAATAGATCTTACACAATTTTCCCAGTTCTTTTACCACTCTTTCACTGGGGTTACTTGCAGCATGGTATCGAGATATGAACACCGGTTTTATCCTTCTTCTCTTCAGTGTGGTTAGCCATTGTCTGGATCTATATTGTGGTCCATTGTCAGCTATGAACTTTTCTACAGTTCCTACTTCTCGCAAAAAGTTTTTAACGATTGCTGCTGCTACTGTCCTTCCCGTCGCACGTTTCAATGCGGTAAAAGTCACATACTTTGACACCAATTCCACTGCTACTAAAACATATCTATATCCTTGCACTGACTTAGGTAGCGGGCCAAACAAATCTGTTGCTCCGAATTCCCTCAATCTACCTGGCACTATCGGGAGAAGCGGTGCTTTGCATGAGATAGTTAACGATTTCGCCTTCTGGCACAATTTGCAACTACCAAGCACGTTCTTGATCCTCCTCTCCATACTAATGAAATAAACCGATTCCCTTAACTTCTTACAGCATTTCCTTGCCCCGTAATGCCCGTAACTTAGGTGCGTGTACCAGATCAGCTTGTTGACTATTTCATTTGGTATACACAACACCCAGTCTTGTGTGTTCGGATTTCTACGGTAAAAAAGGACCCCGTTCTGAATTGTATAAAAACGTGCTGTATTGGCATCTAAGTTCGCTCTAACTCTGTCCTTCACCATTCTCCATGACACGTCTTTATCCTGCTCTTTCGCGATATTTGTGAGTACCGCCCCTATGCATTTCTCGAACGGCACGCCCTGCATATACAATATATCATATCTGTTCTCGTTTACCTCCTCATCAAAGCATTGACCATGACCTACTGGGTTCCTTGACAACGCATCTGCCACTATATTCTGTGGCCCAGGAATATACATGACCGAAAACTGAAACTCCTGTAAATAGAGTGCCCACCTAGCGAGTCGTCTATGGTTAAGTTTGGCCGACATCAGAAACTGTAGTGACTTGTGGTCAGTATAGATATTAGTATGCCTTCCATACAAATAGTATCTTAACTTACTAAAACCCCATACTATTGCCAAAGCTTCAAGCTCAGTTACCGTGTAATTTCTCTCAGCTTTGCTAAGCTCTCGGCTCGCAAACGCAATAGGTTGTTGTATTACTTCTCCTCCTTGCTCTTGCTCTTGGAACAATGTTACCCCAAGTCCACTACGGGAACTGTCCGTGGCCATACAAAACTCTTTCCCTAGGTCTGGATGCCCGAGAAGAGGTGCCGATAGCAGTGCCTTCATTAACGCCTCATACTCTTCCTGTGCGACAGAGTCCCAATTCCATACCGTTTTCTTTCCAGTCAGCTGACATAGTCTGGGTGTCGCTGCACCCCCAATCTTAATGAACCTCCTGTAAAAATTGATTAATCCTAAATAACCCCGTAGCTGACGTTTTGTTCTTGGCACCGGAAAATCTCTGATTGCTTCGAGTTTGTCTGGATTTGGTCTTATTCCCTCTGGTGTCACAATGTGACCTAGAAACTCGATTTCTTTTCGTCCAAATTCTGACTTTCCCAAATTCACGGTTACCCCATGTCTCTCCAATGCACCGAGCAATATGCTTAACGTTCTATTGTGGTCTTCCCAGTTTCTTTCGGCTATCAGGACATCATCCACGTACTGTGTTACCATCTTTTATTTCATTAGGAATGACAGTATTTAGCGCTCTGATAAATGCCGCAGATGATACATTTAACCCAAATGGTAGTTTCCGGAATTGATACGATTTCCCGTAGCACAAGAAAGCAGTGTATTTTCTACACCCCCTATCTAACTCCACCTGCCAGAAACTCATTCTCAAATCAACTGAGCTGAGAACTCTGATCCCGTGGAACTTTTGTAGCAATTCGTCAAGTGTCAGCGGCCGATCTGTCTCTGGCTCTATTACCTTATTAATCCTTCTTGCGTCCAAAACTAATCTAATTGACCCATCCTTTTTTTCAACACAAACTAAAGGGCTGTTGTACGGACTGGATGCTGGTTCGATAATCCCTTGTTGTAGCATGCTTTCGATCTCAGCTTCCACTCTTTCTTTGTACACAAAAGGTATCGGGTACACTTGAGCCCTAAACTGTTTATGTGGCTTAACCTTGAATCTATACACAAAATTTCTTATTGTACCCGCAGCATGTTTAAATACCTTTCTATTCTCGTATAAAATTTTCTGCATTTCCCCGTAGACCGTGGTCCCTCGTAAATGCCAGATTTTCTCCCTGACCTCCTCCTCCAAACATTTATGAATTTCCTTCTTCTCTTGTTCGAACCCCGTATTCTGTGCTTGTCTACCGGACTTTACCGCCAGACATAATGCTAAGTGTGCGTTATCTTTACCATGTAAGCAATCGTCGAATCTTAATGTAATTTCCTCCGAATCTCGTTTCAACTCCATCGAACCATTTCTCATGTTAACGACTGCTTTATATTGGTTCAAAAAATTAACGCCTAATATCCCTTCAACAGTTAGAGATGACACAATCATGAACACTGTACTAAACCTCTTCGCCTGGCACACTAGGTCTACCTGCGCTTGTAACTTCACCTCAATTCCCTTTCCTGTAATTGCCCCTCTCACCGTTGTCCTTTGCAATGGCAACGTTGGCCATGGTTTTGTAAGACTACAACACTTAAACACATCTTCTCTCAAAACACTCATTACACTGCCAGTGTCGATGACACAAGGTACGATTATATTATTTATTTCTACGCTAATTATTGGGTGGACTTCACTCCCCACATCTCCTACCTCCTCTAACAGATTCTCCCTTAGTTTTCCGTAATCGATATACCTAATATTTACATCATTAATAGTCCTGGTTTGTACCCGTCTATCAAGTAGTCACCTTCTTGTCCCTCCGTCATTGTGACAATGATTGTCCTGTCGTGAACCCAATAACTGCCTATCCTCTCTTCGCCCATCATTTTCATCTTCCCTTCTTCTTCCATCTCTGTCCCATCTTCTATTTTCCCGGTTTGCTGGTCGATATCCCCATGAATTCTGCTCCCTATTTCCTCGCCATCTTCCATTTCCGTCATTCCTCTGATTCCATGCTCTCCTGTCATTCTGATAGTTTCTACCGTTCCTATCCTCAACTCTGTCTGACCTATGAGTCATATCGCCGTTCACAATGTTGCTCTCATTACCCAGTTCCTGTAAGAAGTGCTGAAATGACGCAGAATCGTTCAAGCCTCTGCCTGCTATCACTATATCTCTGCGCAATCTCACTGGCAACTTCGTTATACAGATCCTAATGAGCTCCCCAGTTTCGTATGGCACATCCAAATACCTGTTTCGTCTCAGCATTTCCTGATAGCACGACACTGGATCTCTTATATCACCTTCGTTACAATTTGGCATCATCAATATGCTTTGCTTAACCTGGTCCTGCTTACTTTTCGACCAGAATTCATTTAAAAACTTGTCACAAAACATCTTGTAGCTACTACAGTCTTTAATAACTTCCTGCATTTTCGCTCTAGCCTCGTCCCTCAAATGGTTACACACAAACTTCATTTTGAGGAGCAGTCCCCACGATGAAGGTAATGAATCTTGAAATTGAGACAGCCACAGGCATGGATGTTGGTAATTATCAGGATCCGGAAAACAAGTGTACGTTTGTACCGACACGAAGTGCCTCCTACATTCTTCTTCCGCATTTATGTTTTCCGACCTTGGACTATACCCAGTTGGGTTTGCCACCTGTTTTATCCGACACAGCCGTTCTTCCAACTCTCTGAGTTCGTCTTCCTCTTTCTGCCTATTTTCGTTTTTTGAATTTATCTGACTCTCCCTCTGCAGTCTACCTGGTGGTGTTTCACCTTCGCTTCTGCATGTTAATTGCAACTGTGCTAGTTCTTCCCTATGTTTCCTATTTGTTTCTAATTGTGCCTCTTTAAACTGTAATAGTGATTGTATCTCCTCCTGGTCGGCATAAACCTCTCGCTGCGTACTGTCAGAGCCCGTTTCGCCTCTTATACTGATCTTTTCTACATCTGCGCTAATCGTATTCATTCTGGCCACTACCTCCGCAACTTCGTCCCTGTGTTTATTTAGCGCCATTTCCTGCCGTGTGACTTGAGCTTCCACGATGTCTAATGCCCCTTGTTTATCTGCGAGTAAGTCCTCCACTACCTCTTTGATTCGCTCATCCGGCCACACACACCTATGTTCTGTAATATCGTTCTCTATTGCACTTATTCGTACCTCCAAATTATTGGTTTTTTCTTTCACGGCATCACATACTTGCTTTACTGCACCAAGATTCTTCTCCCCCTCATCTAACCGATTATTAACTGTGGACAGACGCTCATCGATAACTGTGTGTAGCTTCCTCATTGCCTCTTTATTTCCCTTATCCATTGCCTCCAATCTTTCCTTAGTTGCTTCAAATCTTTCCTTATTCTCCCTATCTCTCTCCTTAGTCTCCCTATCTCTCTCCTTATTATCTCTATCCATCGCTTCCAATCTTTCCTTATTTGCTTCCAATCTTTCCTTAGTCTCCCTATCCATCCTCTGAAAAAACTGCAGTAGCAGACTCTCATTTGCTACTTTCGGTGCGCTCACCTCGTTCTCCTGAGAAACCGTAGCTTCGCTAAGGGTAGCTGCACTTTCACTGCATACCTGACCTAGTCCCGGCTCGCTCGCGTCGTCGGGAAAAGCCCGCGTTTGTGGAGAAAGCCCGCCGCACAAAGGATCACCCAGCAGCGGTCCACTGAACAATTCAGCCCCTTCGGAGCGTTTGTCTTTCTCGCTCATTAACCCATGGTCAACAGCCACTTCCTGCTGCACTGCTACGTTCACGCCAGAATCGCTATTCTCAATGATGACTACACTTTTCGACTGCGACCTAGTTACTACGGACATTACGCAAAAAAAATTATGCAACGATCTTCCAGCCTTGGACGATATAGCAATTAATTACATAAAAAAAATAAAAGATCCTCACCAATCCGGAAAGAAATTACAAACAGAAAAAATTTTACTTCTTAACGCTATCACAATACATTCCATAAAAAAAATCTTAACAGCAAACCCTAACAGCAAAATATCCTGGCAAAATATCCTGGCAAAATAATCCTGGCCAAATTATCCTGGCAACAAAATATCCTGTCAAAATATATCCTGACAAAGGAATCCTGGCAGGGTCGAAATTATGAGAGGCACCCACATGCCTTGCTCATACTGTGGCATCAAGCAGTCAGGCCTGCAAGATGAGTGGTCTGCCAAGCGAGTGGATTCATTCTTATTTATCGAGTAACATGAACTCTAGTACACACACTTAAGTTACAAGTTATCCTCCTATATGATTAACACGCAACGGAAACACGCATCTGACTATCAGTAATTTACAGAACTCTGACTGTACACTACGCACTGGCAATACCACATTTTCTTTTTGTCTTTTATTTAACGGCTTTTATCAACACGTGGCCACCACACTGAATATGAATGGCGCACACATTATAAATTCGGGACATTATTACAACATACAATTCAAAGTCCACCAATATTTTTCTTTTCACTATCTTATTTATTCCGATAAATTCTATAACCTAAACACACAAATTCTACCACCTACAACAATAACACATAAGAAATTCCGCCCAGTGGGCATGGCTTTACAATGGTGAATCTCTATATTATGGTCTCGTAATTACTTTTAACGCTACAGTGCACTTTCTGGATAGGATGGTGGATCTTTTATTATACCTCCCACTTCGACTCTCACAATCATCATCACGAAGCTTTCCTCCAGACCGAGCGGTACCGAAGGAACAAGCATAATCCACTAATCTTTTGAAACTACCTCGCTACTCTCCCATGCAAATCACACATACCCAAATTACATGACATACATCACACTACAACATGCAATACAATACACTAAATAGTCACAACACTATCACTTTCAGCTTTCCCACTTCAATTAATATTTATCCCAGTTTCACACGACACTGCCCCACTTCGTAATTCTACTTTCCTACTGTGAACTCTGGAGGTATATGCACGTCTTCCTGTGCAATGCAAGCCAAGTGGCGTTGCTGGATAGACGCCCGACTCACCTTGATTCTCTCTCAGAGTTTAAATCTAGCGTCACACGGAATCATATCACGCAAAGTAATATTAAGAACATCACACACGCGAGTCCTCAACTGATACCATGGACGAGTACTTCTCTTTATCCTTTGTCTCACACACAGGTTGAGACTCACACAGTACACACCACGTGGAAGTACTCGTCTCTAATTTCAAGTCCTGCACACGCCATTTCTTAAATATTTCAACTTATGGTACACACGCTATTTCTTAAATGTTTCAACTTATTGTACACACGCTAGTAATTCAGCTCAACTTAAGCACACGGAAGTATTTCAACTTATTGCTACACGTGGTTTCATTGTGACTGTTGGTCACTTCCGAAGATTACTACAATCCTTTACTATTACCTCCCTGACATTTAATTCTCCCCACAAAAGTTCCTGAAATAGAGAAATTATTATTTCAAACTACTCGTAAATATTCCACATGCATACCATGTCTCCACTCTTTCGTCATTACGGAGCACAACTAAAAAAGGTCTTCACAGCACAAGATCCAGCGGCAGAGTGCTGAAACATGGCCGTTCTCTAGGTCCTCTTCCATCTCTGTCGAGGTGGGGGAAGCACCTTCCTATCGTATTGGTCAGCCACATTTCAGGCGCTCAAAGCTCTGGTAAATTTCATCTCTTTGGTCCCACCAAAGGTGGCCAAAGGATCGACTCAAAGATGATCATATATTCACATTCACTATCTGCGGTTAGCAGACGACCATACATTCATTCATTTCACAGATCTCACCAAACTGGATGTAGGGATTTACTTTGTGGGAGTGCACATGTGATCAATTAAATAAATAAATTGTCATTCTCTTCCACACTGGTATCCGGCTTCGCTGTATTAATTGAAATTGAGTTATTTTACAAAAAAAAATGTGTTGTTCTGACAAAAATAATGAAGTATGTTGTACCTATTTTCAATGTCGGGCGGTACTGTACCCTTTCACCTGTAACAGCTTTTACCACTGGCTGGAATCTTTATGAGTACAACCGAGTTCCATTTTTGGCTATCTCAGGGGCCAGGGATCACTGTCCTCTTCATAATTTTGGATCTGAAGTTTCGGCGTATTTATCATTACCTTGATGATTTGGTGATTTTCAGTAAATGTTTTGACGAAAGTCTTCAGCATATTAGAGAACTTATTCAGCATCTTCGTTATGCTGGGTTCAGTGTCAAGCCACAAAAGGTGAGGTTTGCGCAACCCGAGTTTTACTTTTTGGGACACAGTCTCCGCTCATTGTGTCAGAGTACACCAGTGCCACATTGAGGCCATACAGTCGTGCCAGCCCCCGAAGAGTACAAAGCATCAAACGCGTTTTCTTAGCATGATCGGTTTACTTAGAAAATGTTTCCCAGCTTTGTTCAGCTGGCGGTACGCCTTAATGAACTCAGAAGAAAGGGAAATAAATTCGAGTGGGGCATGTCCCAGGAAGCAGTATTTGAGGCTTAGAGGGTGGCCTTTGACAATTGCTGTGTTGTTGGCTATGCCTGACTTTATTAAGGAGTTGATAGTCCAGATCCACACAACAACGGCAGGTGTTGCAGCTGCCCTTTTGCAGGAGGATGATAGTAGACGGCGGCTTACTGCATACACTTCGTGTGCCCCCTCCTCACTTCAAGCCGAATATCGTCTATATGAGCTAGAGGACTGGCCATTTTATTCGCGGCTGAGAACTTCAAAATCAGTCTTGAACACCATCCGTTCTTGTTAGGAACGGATAACCATACCCTCAGCTGGGTTTTTGCGAGAATGAGCCATATCAAACATATTGCGAGGTGGGGAGTGTGAATTCCTGCGTTCCAGTTATGGGTTAAGTACATACGGTGGCACTGACAATATCATCATGGACGGTCTAAGCAGGATGTTTGAGGAGAGACAGGACCACCTCCTCAACAAAGCGGCCTTTGATTCGAATGAATTGGAAGCCTCAGATCACAGGGTTTGCCGAATATTAACCGAGTTTCCTCTCTCTTTTGAGGAAGTCAGGGAAGAACAGGATCCTGAGCTAATGTACTGAAGGAGAGATTCAGATAATGGCAGACTGTTAGTACTTACTTTGTGAAGGGGAACTTTCTGTGTAACACTGCTCAGGGAAGCCGTTTTCATAAAAAAGCTTTGTCCAAGAACTTGGTACCTATGGTCTTCAACTGTTACCATGAACGTCATGTAAGTGGTCACCTGGGAGTCTTTAAGACCAGGACGAAGATTGGGTACGACTTTATCTGGAAGGGGGTGGGAAAGCAGTCTAGGTGTCTCATATCGAGCCGTAAGAAGTTTGCAATTGGTAAGCTAGCATTGAATACTCGCGAGGGTTTCCTGACATCAGAAGTAGCTAATCAGCCCGTGGAGAGAATGCACATTGATTATGTGGGATCCGTCGCATGTCCGCGAGGCGGGAACCAGTAAAAGAATCTGGCTTGTGTGTGTGGACGCATTTAAGCGGTTTTTCTGGCCGATCCAGACATATGGCACTACCTCCTAGACTACAATGAAATGCCTTCAGTGGTTATTTTGGACCTTTTGCTCATATAGGACGTTACTTACAGATATTGCTCCTAAATTCATCTCTGCAGCTTTCCTAAATTTCTGTTTTGAAACTGGTGTTAGCCACGCCACAACGACTGAGCAAATGAATCAAAATATTCACCCTGCCCTCATCGCTTTCCGTCGTACGGACCATATCCGTTGGGATAGTTCCTTACTCTCCTAGGGGTACACTTTCAACACAGTCATGCGTGAGGCCCATGGACAAACGCCGTGCACCCTAATCTTCGCCTTTACACTGAGTTCCTCCTTGTCTTATCTATGGATGTTGAACAACCTCCTCCTCTAGAAACTCGATGCCACGCAGTTTCAGACTAACAAAGAGCGAGGTGGCACAATCGTCAGCATACTGGACTCGCATTCGGCAGGACAATGGTTCAAATCAAATTCGCGTCAGATTATCCACGTTTAGGTTTCGCGAGATTTTCCTAGATTGCTTCAGGCAAATGCTGAGACCGTTTCTTTGAACGGGCACGGCTGATTTCCATCCTCATTCTTGAAACTTTCCGAAATTATGCTCAGTCTCTAATAATGTCGATGTCGACGGGATGTTTTTGTGCGCCCCCTTCCTGATTCAGGCTAACGGGAAGTGCGCTAAGAGTAACATAAAGGTTGGCCACGAGAAACTGGAGTACCACTATAATGCTGCGACGGGTCGATCTCATTAACACCAGGCGACAGGATTTTGGTTAAAAATTTTGCGGCATTGAGCAGGGGCAGGCAAGGTGAGGAGCAAACTCTTTCCCAGATTTGTGGGCTCAATCCATGTCCTCCAGTTCGTGGTGCCTGTCACTATGCTTGCCAAAAATCCTCCAACTAAGCCAATTTCTAGGGCTCATATTTCACAAAACAAGCCCTTTCGAAGGGATGGTGCTTCCCAGTAAGCATAATGTTTATTTAATGTTGTACAGAAGAGAAGCCATTCTAAAATGTTTCCTGTTTACTAGGAAGTTGAGCCTTTCTTGGTATGTTGGTTGTAGCTTGTGTGCAATGTTGTAAATTAATAGTGAAATGCTCCCTGAGAGATCCGAGGGAAGGGGGGCGATCGTTTATTCGGCATGTAATGAGATTTCCAGCTGGAAGCATTATTACATTTGAACATGTGTAAGGCGTCATGGTCTCCTGACCTTCAATGCTTACACATTCCGCCCTCACAATCGTATTCCGCACATCAAGACGCTTCATTCGAACCCAAACTCGATAAAATAAAGTCAATGTTGTATGAATTCATGTAAACTGTATGCAAATAACAAGTGCGCACCGAGATTGAAATGCTCGAGGCTGGCGTACACACACACATTCAAGACACGATGGTCACAAAAGCTTTTAGTTCGGGAGAGGCAAACCGCATGCCAGGAGGCCGGTCCTTTCAGAGGACAAGTCAACCTATCTACGTCGGCCGGCGACCGCCCATAGAGCAGACAGCATTTGCCCGAGTGAAAGGGAGAACGACCCTGTATTCGGCTTAAAAGCAAATTCCGCTACATTGTGTGGGAGCGCCCAGCCTACGCACTCTTTGCAAACATAGCACGCAGTTTCAGAGGTTTTCACAGGGAGACAGCAAACGCCAAACGCCGATGCTACAGATTTCCGGATTGGTCGCCTTAAACGAAACGTCATTCTCCCCTTTTAGAAGAGCAATGCTGATTGGTAGATGGGGCGGTCTTTGCGCTCTGCCGGAAGAGTGTTGACATCGGCTGCAACTAGTGAGACGGCACCCTCTGGCCCGCTTCGGTGGTGCTACTTGCCGTATCACACTAGATTCCTGTCGAAGAGCCTACAAGCAAGCGTCTGGTCGACAGCCTGCACCGTGAGAACATGACTGAGCGACGAGTGGGATCCGTCAACGAATCTTCCATCAGGGTTATGACTTTGAGTCGTAGTCTGATCTGTTTGGCTTTTAAGTGTAGTAAATTTTTTGGCCTCTACAAACATGTTGTGTGCTAAGGTTCACTGGGTTACGGACGTTTGGTGATTTTAACTTTTACCAAGATTAAAAGATGACTGTATTTGGTGTAAACACAACATATTATTACTAAATGATAGCGAGAGATTGTGTGTCAACTTGCTTGGCCTACTGCAATGCCTTTGCCGTGAGTTCTTTCAAGAACGATTGTAATTATTGGTTACTATTTATGCTGCTCTTATTTCTACTATGATGTCTTTTGTGCGCCCCTCCCCCCCCCTCCCCCATCGAACTAAAGCGTGGCTTCACACCTCTGGTGGCAAAGGTTTGAAGTTGGTTTCTTGGAACTGCCAGCCTGAATTTGAAATCTTATGTGAGGGATTTTAATAGTAATGTTGTTTTAAAAAATGTGGATGATATTACAAACATACCATTTCAATGCTAATTCTTTTCAATTAACTATTGTGTGAGTTTAAAATTTTGTAAATTCTTTGATGACCTGTGTAAGTGGTGCTGCCTGCCGTGTGTTTCTTTAATGATTGTGTATTGGGGTTATTATACACTGTGGTAATAAAATAGTGAGGCTAACAGGGTGTTCTCCTCTTGATTGGGATTTGTTTTATAGATGCATGCTTTTTGTGCTGAGAGTAAAAAACTGTTGTTTGGAATATTATTACGCATGCCTTTGAATCCAACACCACCTACCGAAACAACTGACCTTCCTCAAGACTACACTGTGCTTTGTCTGTAATGACGGGACGCCAAACTTCAATATTCCTTCCTTTGGCTTTTAAACCTTTGGCATATAATGAGTTGTGCCCATTATCTGTTCGTTGTAACTGAATTTGTTTCACCGCTCAATCCATAGCCGCTTATGTTCCCTAGCACATGTTTATTTCAAATGGTGAAGTACCAGAATATGCTTTTAACTTTCTACGCTTGTGATCTTTCTGATTTCCATCTCTGAAGTTTCTTGTTTTAGTTGTTCCATCAGATTGAAACTCCTATCTTCTAAATACATTTCGAAAGGATCTTACACCCTATAGTGGAGTGTGAGCTGTTTCGATACTCCTCGGCTGATTAAAACTGGCTATTGGACCTTGACTCTAAGCAAAACCTTCCCGAACATCTTTCTTATCGACTGGGAATCCCAGGAGACACTCACGTCCTGCCTTCAGAGGTCCATTTCGGACACTAGTTCTCTCCTACTTTCCAAATCCCACAGACTCCCTCCTGTAAGAAAAGCTGTGGCGGAGATATCGCTTAGCCGCAACCTAGGAGTTGTTTCCAGAATGAATCGTCCACTCTGCAGGTTAGTGTGGGTTCTTAGCAGGCACAGAAATAAGAACTGCAACATTCACAAGACAATTAGTGTGGCGGATCAAAACTGTGTGTCAACGTGTCTTTCCACTTGAAACTTTTTCTGCCCACAGATAAGACACGTGATATGTGTGTCTTACTCTGGAGCAACAGACTGTGGCGCTCTACCATGTTGGTCTCGTGAAGCAATACCTTCTACAAAATTTAATTCAGCACGCCCACTTACACCAATCTGGATTATAAAGAAATATGGCGCCATATTTGCTTACAAAATATGACAGTGTACATGTGATGTGTTAGACAGTGAAAGGAACCTGTGACCGCTGGAGACAGTGCCACAAGTTCCTCCAAAAAATCGTAACACCACACACACACAAATGTCATGTTAACAAATGTAAATCCACCTGATGATGGAGGTTTAAACCTTTGAAACGCGTCGTGGGGATAAATAAACAGTAACTGGTAACAGTAAACTTGTTGTTTCATTTAACGCTAGTATTACCTGAACTCAATTTGGCCAACGCTTCTTTCGTGGAAACGCTATTGAGAGCTGACATTCGCAGCCAAAGTAAGCTAAGAGAAATTAGGACTCGTCCATACAGACGTTTTCCTCTCTCCCTCTTTCTAGCTATGTTTCTGTGAGTGCCCGATGGTACCATATGGTGTGTGTGTGTGTGTGTGTGTGTGTGTGTGTGTGTGTGTGTGTGTATGAGCGAGAGAGAGAGAGAGCGGGAGAGAGAGTTTTCTTAAAAAAAATATTAAGAGACGTTGTGATTGCATGGTATTCTTACAAGTAACCAAGAGTTCGGGGACATCTCGAAAGAAAAAAAAAAAAACTCTGATTCAGCACATCTGGAAATGCTATGTTTCTGCCAGCCATAGCTGTTAGCGCATAATGAAGCATGTTTCCAAGTGTTGGTTCTGTAGGAAGTATCTGACCAGAAGATATGATATCAGCCACTGAGCAAGATAACCTGCCATTAGATCGTCTACAAAAAAAAAAAAAAAAAAAAAAAAACAACCTGCGGCTAAAAATATAACACTTACGCATTCTACATTCCAGTGTCGTAACAGTAAAAAGACGTGATGATCACCTGATCAACATTTTTAGCTCGTGTTACATACCCTGTAGACAAACTACAGAATAACGTTAGGACTACACATACGAAAATTTTAGCTAATCGGCTAAGTCTCCTCGTCAAACATTGCCTCTTTTACATCTCAGGAAGGCATAATTTGTTTTACGTCTTACCAGCAAGATAGCATTATCAGAATTACTGCCAATAGTTTTTTCCATATTCTTGTCTTACTAGCAAAAAACCTCTGGAGAAGGTTATGCATTTGTTAGCTATAGTAACAGCAAATAACAAACATGTTTCCCAGTCTTGATCCTGTAGCATAAAGCTGACACCAATAACTTGGCTGAGAAAACGATTGGATCAATAGACAGCCACATCCTTCACCTGTCAGCAAACGCTCGTTCAAAAATTATTTTGATTGAGCGTTTGCTGCTTGTATATGCTGACCATACTGATTTGCCTACGACAAATAGACAGTCATCCAGCAGAACGACATAGCATTCCACCACGAGATCATAATACGACTTTCAGTAACACTGTTTGTGTAATGTAGTCCATTTCTCTTGGATGTTCTTACTTGCGTCATGATGGTGTCCTTTCACTGGCAACTACAATGTGTGGAACATGCAGAAGTCGCCTAGGGTCAAATCCGAAGAATCCATTGGGTGAGCCAGAAGTGTGATCCTTTTGCTGCCCAAAAACTTGTGCACAGTCTTCACTCTGTGGGCTGAGGTGCTGTCGCGGGCGGCGACCAGGAACCTACCTCTCGATATTTGAGTTAAATTCGACGAATTCTCGCCCATATACACCAAACTAAACACAAAACTTGATTTTACCTGCCTGTTCCACCGCCATTTTCGGACGAGTGTTAGACTCGTACTGTTGTTACATTCGCGACGAGGATGCCTCTTTCAGAGACGCTAGCGCTGTAACCTTGTACACGGCCGTTTCTGAAACTCCAAAAGTCGTAGCGCTACAACTCGCCACGACATAGCATTGCGGTTTGGAATTTCGCACAAGCAGTCCTAATGGAACTGGGACACACCGTGTCTATGAAAACTTGAGTAGGTAACGGTCTAAGTCCGTTTGACACACATTGTCTCCTTCATGTATCACGAAGGTATAATTTGTTCTATATCTCCGCCAACAAGACAGTGAGGTCTTTGCATTCTCATATTTACTAGAGCTTTCCATATTCTTAACACAGCAAAACAAAAGAAAAAGAAACCACATCTGGGGACGTATAATATTGAAACTGATTTGCTTACGACGAATGGATATTGAAACTGTCAGCATAGCTGTTTGGGAGCTCATGTAATCGATTTCAATGTTCAGGAATTAAAATTATAGACGTTTAGAGCATGACTCTATAATCAATTATCGGTCCTGGTTACATGGAATGTATGTTCACCCACACAAATCATCCGTATTCACATTAATTCTTTGAAAGTTGCTGGTTTAGATCACACATCAGTCTATCTTAGTAATCATAAATACATAATACAAACACTGCAATACAACTTAGCATAGCAATATGACATCCAACAATTATTTTACTTTACTGATGGTAATTAGTCATAACTAATGAGGAGGTATTGAACAGGATTGGGGAGAAGAGAAGTTTGTGGCACAAGTTGACTAGAAGAAGGGATCGGTTGGTAGGACATGTTCTGAGGCATCAAGGGATCACCAATTTAGTATTGGAGGGCACCGTGGAGGGTAAAAATCGTAGAGGGAGACCAAGAGATGAATACACTAAGTAGATTCAAAAGGGTGTAGGTTGCAGTAGGTACTGGGAGATGAAAAAGCTTGCACAGGATAGAGCAGCATGGAGAGCTGCATCAAACCAGTCTCAGGACTGAAGACCACATCAACAACAACAATTAGTCATACTAGTAACTAAAACCTTCAGCTAGAGATCATATTGACAACACTGCCAGTCACGTGATCTTCTGGTCATACCTCCTAAATGTTATTGGACTTGCAATTCAACTACACTATTTTGGGTGCGCAGCAACGTGATTAACCAAGAACCATGGGCGCGGATCATGAACCCAGCAACAACATGCAACAAACTACTCTGCACACCAGAAACACATACTTAGTGGTTTATATATATTAACGTATCAGCGCTGATGTCTTTCAAAATTGCGAGATGTCACTCCCATAATGTGAGAGCCATATGGAAGAATGTGATAACGCCACCACTAGTAGGAGGGTCATCGTAATGTATGGATGTATTTTGATAGGGAAGGGTTTCTTGCCAGTTACGTATCAGGTGACCAGTATCGATAACTTTCACAATTTATAAAGCTTGTGGTTGTTTCCCTGGGTGACCTTGATCAATTCCCAGTGGTTTCCTGGGAGGAGGGGAGTAGAGTTGGGGGGCGGGGAGTGACAAGGAGCCCAACTAGGTAACCTGAGACTGGATGGGTAACCAGACTCTGGATATGATAACATCGTTATCTGTTGCAAAAAGAATCCTGCCCTGGTACTAGCAGTGTTATAGTTGTTCTGTCAACTTGAAACAGTGATGGAGGAAAGCAGAGAGAGTTGTCTGCATCTACTCTACTGGCCATTACAATTGCTACAGCACGAAGATGACGCGCTAAAGACGCGAAATTTAACTGACAGGAAGAAGATGCTCTGATATGCAAATGACTAGCTTTTCAGAGCATCCACACAAGGTTGGCGCTGATGGCGACACCTACAACGTGCTGACATGAGGAAAGTTTCCAACCGATTTCTCATACACAAACAGCAGTTGACCGGCGTTGCCTGGTGAAACGTAGTTGTGATGCCTCGTGTAAGGAGGAGAAATGCGTACCATCACGTTTCCGACTTTGATAAAGGTCGGATTGTAGCCTATCGCGATTGTGGTTTATCGTATCGCGTCATTGTTGCTCGCGTTGGTCGAGATCCAATGACTGTTAAGCAGAATATGGAATCGGTGGGATCAGGAGGGTAATACGGAACGCCGTGCTGGATCCCAACGGCCTCGTATCACTAGCAGTCGAGATGACAGGCATCTTATCCGCATGGCTGTAACGTATCCCTGAGTCAACAAATGGGGACGTTTGCAAAACAACCATCTGAACGAACAGTTCGACGAAGTTTGCAGCAGCATGGACCATCAGCTCGGAGACCATGGCTGCGGTTACCCTTGACGCTGCGTCACAGACAGGAGCGCCTGCGATGGTGTACTCAACCACGAACCTGGGAGCACGAATGGAAAAACGCCATTTTTTCGGACGAATCCGGGTTCTGTTAACAGCATCATGTAGTTCTGCAAGGTTCTCAGGAGAACGTCTGTAAAGTTTGGAAGGTACGAGACGAGGTACTGGCGGAATTGAAGCTGTGAGGGCGGGGCGTGAGTCGCGTTTGGGTAGCTCAGTCGGTAGAGCACTTGCCCGCGAAAGGCAAAGGTCCCGAGTTCGAGTCTCGGTCCGGCACACAGTTTTAATCTGCCAGGAAGTTTCATATCAGCGCACACTCCGCTGTAGAGTGAAAATTTCATTCTAGAAACAACCCCTAGGCTGTGGCTAAGCCATGTCTCCGCAGTATCCCTTCTTTCAGGAGTGCTAGTACTGCAATGTTCGCATTAGAACTTCTGTAAAGTTTGGAAGGTAGGAGACGAGGTACTGGCGGAATTGAAGCTGTGAGGACGGGGCGTGAGTCGTGCTTGGGTAGCTCAGTCGGTAGAGCACTTACCCGCGAAAGGCAAAGGTCCCGAGTTCGAGTCTCGGTCCGGTACACAGTTTTAATCTGCCAGGAAGTTTCAGCATCATGGTGGTCGCATCCGTGTTTGGCGACATCGCGGTGTACGCACATTGGAAGCGTGTATTCGTCATCGCCATACTGGCGTATCACGCGGTGTGATGGTACGGGGTGCCATTGGTTACACGCCTCGGTCACCTCTTGCTCGCATTGACGGCACTTTGAACAGTGGACGTTACATTTCAGATGTGTTACGACCCGTGGCTCTACCCTTCATTCGATCCCTGCGAAACCCTACATTTCAGCAGGATAATGCACGACCAACTGTTGCAGGTCCTGTACGGGCCTTTCTGGATACAGAAAATGTTCGACTACTGCCCTGACCAGCACATTCTCCAGATCTCTCACCAATTGAAATCGTCTGGTCAATGGTGGCCGAGCAACTGGCTCGTCACAATACGCCAGTCACTACTCTTGGTGAACTGTGGTATCGTGTTGAAGCTGCATGGGCAGCTGTACCTGTACGCACCATCCAAGCTCTGTTTGACTCAATGCCCAGACGTATCAAGGCCGTTTTTACGGCCAGAGGTGGTTGTTCTGGGTACTGATGTCTCAGGATCTAAGCACCCAAATTGCGTGAAAATGTAATTACATATCAGTTCTAGTATGTAATATTTGTCCAATGAATACCCGTTTATCATCTGCATTTCTTCTTGGTGTAGCAGTTTTAATTGGCAGTAGTGTATATGGGATGCGAAGGAGATTTTTCGCGTTAAAGCTGCTTTGTTGATCGGACGGTGTTAGGTATTTCTTTGCTGTCTGTGCCTCCCAAGAGCACAGCACAGGCATATCTGGCCTTCTTTTGGCTCTGATTGTGTTTGAACCGTTGTATTTCTGCATACACTCTGTATACTTTCCGGATGCAGGTGTTAGAATGTCTCACTTTGAGCAACATGGATGTTTAACGTTTTCCTTTCCAGTGTATAACGCTTGGGAGGATTTATTGTGTCTGTTCAAACAATCTTCAACTGTAGAAAATAAGATCTCTTTGAGGGTTCTTTGTTCTGATCCAAACTACCGCTAGGATAACTAAGAGAACAGTGCAGAAATGCTTGCCTTAATTTATCCCCAGGCTAAATTCATTGTGACTTTTACTAGTTTATATAGGGTTTATTTCACTGTTAATTTCTATTGGGAATCATCTGACTAGGAGAGGCAGCTGTTTTTGTGTTTGGAAGTTGCACTTGGTCTATATATCTGTTTTAGGTCTGGGTATTTAGGTCCTGCTGTAATCATCCAGGATTGTGCAGAGTTAAAAGCTTGTTCCTTTGTCCAGCAGTTTCCCATGTAGTGTTGGAACAAGACCTAAGCCATCTGCCGTCCCAGTAAATTTCAGTAGTGTGTGCCTTCTGCACTTACTCAACACTGCGTTCACTCGAAATTTTCAGTTGAATCTTGCGAGTCTTCACCAATGATGTGATTAGGAGTTCATCAGAGTGCCTTTTGTCCAAAGGATGACTCACTAAATATTTCCCGTTTCCTCGTGCTAAAAGCTAAGCGAACGAATCTCTAAGGTGATTTCTGATGCCTTAATTCTCACTTTACATGCGAAATCTCTGCGAAGAGAAATTCCTGTGTTCCTATTTCGTCCATACATGAATATCATTTGCCTTAATTTGACCAAAATCCAGTTTAAAATAACTTATACGTTTTTGCTGGTTATTTTTGTTTATAAGCAACAAAGTTATTTGAATCTTTCAAATTTTTTTTGTTTCATATTTCTTTTTATTTTCGGTGCCAGCTTAACATTAACATATGAATAACATATTTTTGTGCATATATTATAGCTTCATTTTCCGTTCCAACAGATGCCATGAATGTAGTAAGCTGAGTATGTAATTCAGTCCACTGTATCAAAAAGGTGTTATCCATGCCGCTATTAATAATATTAAAGGATATACTTCATGTGTACTAACGTAAAGTTCTTACTATAAGTATCAAAGTAATCCACTGTAAAAATACTTAATGGATAACTATAAATTAAATGTAGACTGTAGCAACATATGAAAAGTTGTACCAAGGCCATGGTTCGAAGCTAGTTTGTCGGAATGATTATTGTCAGCCAGTTAACTTGCTCAGAGGTGAATCATGCGTTAAGATATCAACTGATTAAGTAAGCTGTTTGGTTTTTATAGAAATTCTCTGTTAACATTGTCCGCTTTTCAAATCATTGTTCACTTTGTTGAGCACAGTATTGTTCAGACCAATGTTATTGCAAAGATCATGTGAAATTTTACTCTCTGTTTTTGAATACGTACTTCATTCTAAAATCTTTGTCTCGGAATATCATTTCATAGGAATAGTTACTCTCCCCATCCCATTGTTTAAAGGAGGTTTATCATTACGCATTACCACATTGCATCATTTTGTATGAAACAGTTTGAATATTGTTTGGAAATTTTATGTAAAAACAGAAATCTAGCTTAACCGGTACCTGCTTGCTGTTGTGCTTTAGACAAACCTGCAACAATGTTGCCAGACGCGAGGTAAGTGGTAATTTTGATCAGCACTCCGTCTTCAGACCACGAGTGGCCTACCGGGACCAACCGACCGCCGTGTCATCCTCATGTGGATGCGGATAGGAGGGGCGTGGGGTCAGCACACCGCTCTCCCAGCCGCTACTATTCGGTCGAGTAACTCCTCAATTGGCATCACGAGGCTGAGTGCAGCCCGAAAAATGGCAACAGCGCATGGCGGCCTGGATGGTCATCCATCCAAGTACCGACCACGCCCGACAGTGCTTAACTTCGGTGATCTCACGGAATCCGGTGTATCCACTGCAGCAAGGCCGTTGCCCGGTAATTTTGATTAGGGCTAGATAATTGTTTTACTTCAGTTGCGCATTTAATATAAAGACAGGTTGAATTCAGACCAGCAATTCAAATCTGCTAAATCTCATTCAAAGACTTATAATGGGGGGCTTACAGGAGCATCACACATTCTATCGCACACATACTCAGTTACAGAAACATAGCAATATTACAGATAAATTTCTTTGGACGCCTATGGTTCGAGAACTAACCGGTTGCACCACCTATGCTAGAATCCACAGGACTGCACTGATTATCGAGGATTATCAATAAATAGGATAATGTTAAACAATTGGATCATGGTTTTAAATTCAGAGGGAAAAACTGCGCATCCTTTCCTTCCTCTCCCTAAGCACAAGGAGGAACAAAGCGGGAAGTTTTAAATAGGTTGCCGAAGAAGAGGGGTAATTGAGAACCCGTGGCTCGGGGCGACAAAAGGACAGAGAAGCATTGTAGGCCAATTCCGAACACTTGCTCCTGCAATATGAAACGAGAAGGGCAGGGGCGGCGAGCGCCAGGCCAGGGAGATCAATTACTTGTGGTTCGCCGGCGGGTCGGAGAGTTGCTAGGGGGTCGATGTTTCCACAGTAAATCACGTTATGAGGGATGTCTCACCCCTGGCACCGCACCCGGCGCCCGGTCCAATAACCGCTCAACTTATAAAAATGTTTGCCCGCACGGGATGTTAAATTAAGGGGGCGCGTCTAGTGTGCGGAGGGACCGAGCGTGCGCGCCGGAGGGGATATTGGACAAGTTTCCTGCTGCCATTAGGCGGCCCTCGTGAATTGATGAACAAATTTCTATTAAATTTGGTCGGCGGCAGTCGCAGCCCCGGCCGTAGAGTTTATATCGGCAGAATATAGATGCCAGAGGTGGCGCGAGACGGGGGGAGGGAGAGTGGGTGCGGAAGGAGGCGAGGGAAAAAAATTCGAATTTGAGGAGGCAAGTTATTGGGGGCACAGTTCCGGCGGTGGTCGCCAGGGCGCGCCAGATGGCGAGCCGCTCTCCGGCAGATTAAGTCCGCCGCGAATCAATAACGGGGGCGGACGGAGGCGGCAGAGTCGGCACACGGCGGTCAGGACACGCAGCCAGCACGCGTCGCCGCCACGAGCACTTGTTCGCGGCCTGTGATGGAGACAATCAGCTTGCTCGCACAGCTTAATGTGACGGAAATCGGCTACAGAGACAGGAAAATGAGCCGTAAACAGCCTAATCTGCGCTGGTACACTATTGGCCATTAAAATTGCTACACCAAGAAGAAATGCAGATGATGAACCGGTATTCATTGGACAAATATATTATACTAGAACTGGCAGGTGATTACATTTTCACGCGATTTGGGTGCATAGATCCTGAGAAATCAGTACCCAGAACAACCACCTCTGGCCATAATAACGGCCTTGATACGCCTGGGCATTGAGTCAAACAGAGCTTGGATGGCGTGTACAGATACAGCTGCCCATGCAGCTTCAACACTATACCACAGTCCATCAAGAGTAGTGACTGGCGTATTGTGACGAGCCAGTTGCTTGGACCATTGACCAGACTTTTCAATTGGTGAGAGATCTGGAGAATGTGCTGGCCAGGGCAGCAGTCGAACATTTTCTGTATCCAGAAAGGCCCGTACAGGACTTGCAACTTGCGGTCGTGCGTTATCCTGCTGAAATGTAGGGTTTCGCAGGGATCGAATGAAGGGTAGAGCCACGGATCGTAACACATCTGAAATGTAACGTCCACTGTTCAAAGTGCCGTCAATGCGAACAAGAGGTGACAGAGACGTGTAACCAATGGCACCCCATACCATCACGTCGGGTGATACGCCAGTGTGGCGATGACAAATACACGCTTCCAATGTGCGTTCACCGCGATGTCGCCAAACACGGATGCGACCATCATGATGCTATAAACAGAACCTGGATTCATCCGAAAAAATGACGTTTTGCCATTCGTGCACCCAGGTTCGTCGTTGAGTACACCATCACAGGCGCTCCTGTCTGTGATGCAGCGTCAAGGGTAACCGCAGCCATGATCTCCGAGCTGATAGTCCATGCTGCTGCAAACGTCGTCGAACTGTTCGTGCAGACGGTCGTTGTCTTGCAAACGTCCCCATCTGTTGACTCAGGGACCGAGACGTGGCTGCACTATCCGTTACAGCCATGCGGATAAGATGCCTGTCATCTCGAATGCTAGTGATACGAGGCTGTTGGGATCCAGCACGGCGTTCCGTATTACCCTCCTGAACCCACCGATTCCATATTCTGCTAACAGTCATTGGATCTCAACCAACGCGAGCAGCAATATCGCGATACGATAAACCGCAATCGTGATAGGCTACAATTCGACCATTATCAAAGTCGGAAACGTGATGGTACGCATTTCTCCTCCTTACACGAGGCATCACAATAACGTTTCACCAGGCGACGCTGGTCAACTGCTGTTTGTGTATGAGAAATTGGTTGGAAACTTTCTTCAAGTCAGCACGTTGTAGGTGTCGCCACCGGCGCCAACCTTGTGTGAATGCTCTGAAAAGCTAATCATTTGCATATCATAGCATCTTTTTCCTCCTGTCGGTTAAATTTCGCCTCTCTAGCACGTCATCTTCGTGGTGTAACAATTTTAATGGCCACTAGTGTATTTGAGACGTCGGCAAAATGTCACTATACTGCGGAACAGGGCTCTCCAAAATACGACCCTAGTGCCGCATCCGGCCCGCGAACGGATTTAATCCGACCCACACTAGTTTTGAGAACAAAGACTGAAATACACCACCGGAAAAAAAATACGATGACAGTGTATGCCACCTGGGGGATAGAAGATGGTTTCAGCGTACTGTACGTTACATCAAATACTGGCACAAATTGTTTATCTACTCACATATTTTATAGCATTAACCAATGTAAGCAAAGGACTTGGAAGAGCAGTTGAACGCAATGGACAGTGTCTTGAAAGGAGGATATAAGATGAACATCAACAAAAGCAAAACGAGGATAATGCAATGCAGTCGAATTAAGTCGGGTGATGCTGAGGGAATTAGATTAGGAAACGAGGCACTTAAAGTAGTAAAGGAGTTTTGCTATTTGGGGAGCAAAATAACTGATGATGGTCGAAGTAGAGAAGATATAAAATGTATACTGGCAATGGCAAGGAAAGCGTTTCTGAAGAAGAGAAATTTGTTAACATCGAGTATAGATTTAAGTGTCAGGAAGTCGTTTCTGAACGTATTTGTATGGACTGTAGCCATATATGGAAGTGAAACGTGGACAATAAATAGTTTAGACAAGAAGAGAATAGAAGCTTTCGAAATGTGGTGCTACAGAAGAATGCTGAAGATTAGATGGGTAGATCACATAACTAACGAGGAGGTATTGAATAGAATTGGGGAGAAGAAGAGTTTGTGGCACAACTTGACAAGAAGAAGGGACCGGTTGGTAGGACATGTTCTGAGGCATCAAGGGATCACAAATTTAGCGTTGGAGGGCAGCGTGGAGGGTAACAATCGTAGAGGGAGACCAAGAGATGAATACACTAAGCAGATTCAGAAGGGTGCAGGTTGCAGTAAGTACTGGGAGATGAAGAGGCCTGCACAGGATAGAGAAGCATCGAGAGCTGCATCAAACCAGTCTTAGGACTGGAGAGCACAACAACAACAACAACCAATGTATTACCCCAACCTTTAGGCAGCTTATATTGTGACATGTAATCTTAAGACCCCTTGCCATGTAAATGTTTGCTCTCATATAATCACTCTTTCCACCCTCTCTCTCTCCCTCTCTCTCTCTTTTTCTCTCACTTCCTTTCTCTCTTCCTTTCCTTCAGCCTCCAGCCTCTCACGTCTGTCTATTAATCTCAATCAAATAGTGTCATCTATGTATGATTTAACTGCTGTAGCCAATATGATTATTGTACTTCAAGTCTGTAACATTTCACCTGAATCTTATTAATAAGTATGAAGTTTAAGCTATTTTAATATTTCACCTGATTGTATAAACGAGTACGAATGTTAAGCTGTTTTAACTTGTCAAAACTGGATTTACATGCCACCTGAAGTACACACACATATATTCGACATCTCAAAACAAACACCTCCAAATGCTTTAAAGAATTATTCTGTAATAATGTTGTTACGATGTATATTCTTTGCACTTTGCGATTATGTCTTCTCTTCTGCTGTACGAACCTTGCACCCAGCAGATTCCAGACGCCATATTTGTTTACAAATGTGACAGTATACATGTGATGTGTTACGACAGCGAAAGGAACCTGTGACCACTGGAGGTACTCTAGTTCACTTTATTTATGTTTACCATTAGATATCAGTTTAATTTTTTGTCAGAAGAAATCCAAAACCATGTTCTGAAATAGTGTCTTGTTTCTCCACTAGGAAGTGCTACAAGTTCCTCCAAAAAATCGTAACACAACATACACACAAATGTCATACTAACTAATGTAAATCCACCCGATGATGGAGGTTTAAACCTTTGAAACGCGACGTAGAAATAAATAAAACGGTGACTGGTAATAGTAAACTTGTTGTTTCATTTAATGCTTTCAGCATCGTCCACCAACAGAGAGCGTAGTGGCATAGCCACGAGAGCGCCGTGTGTGTCTCCCCTTTACTAGGGGATGTTCCCAGCCAGAAGGCTCAGTGTGGCGCGAACGTGTGAATCAAGCATGGACACGCACTCGTGCTTCCTACAGCCAACCGAACGAGTTTGAAAGGGGTCAAACGGTGTCCTTCCGAGTGGCGGGATGGTCCTTTCGGAGAAATGCAACAAAAGTTGGACGTGCTGCGTCAGTTGTGCAATGATGCTGACATCAGTGGTCACGTATTCATTCTCACGCCCGTAGACGAGGTTGTGGATGTCCACGCAGCACCGACGCCCGCCAGGATCGTCGTAATGTAAGGGCAGCAGTGGCGGATCGTACGGCTACCACGGCACACATACGAGGGTTTGTGAGCCCAGACGTGTGAACACGAATCGGTTACTAACCGTCGAACTACAGAAACGCACACCTCTACCCCGTCTTCCACTCACTCCACAGCACCAACGTGCACGGCTCGAGCGGTAACGTCAGAGGATCACTTGGAAGGTGGAATGGCGTGCCGTGGTCTTCAGCAATGATAGCAGATTCTGCCTGGATACCTGGTAAGCGCTGTCTCGTAGAGCGCATTCGTCCGAGACACACTGGCCCCATCCCAGGCCTTATGGCCCGGGTTGCGGTAAGCTACAACTCTCGTACACCTTTGGTGTTTCTGGAGGGGACGCTAACCAGCATTTGGTACGTACAGTATGTCGTTGGACCTGTTCTTTTTGTCGTTTTGCAATAGGAGGGTGATGTGTTGTTCCATCAGGATAATGCTTTCGCTAGCCGGTGTGGCCGAGCGGTTCTAGGTGCTCCAATCTGGAACCGCGCGACCGCTACGGTTGCAGGTTCGAACCCTGCCTCGGGCATGGATGTGTGTGCTGTCTTTAGATTAGTTACGTTTTAGTAGTTCTAAGTTCAAGGGGACTGATGACCTCAGATGTTAAGTCTCATAGTGCTCAGAGCCATTTGAACCATTTTTGAGGATAATGCTCGTCTACACACTGCCTGTGAAACCCAACGTGCTCTCCAACTAGTGCAGCAGCTCCCCTGCCTAGCACGATCTCCGGAATTGACTTAAATCGAGCGCTTCAACCAACAACCCTTACAGAACTACGTGAACACGTCGAGCAGGCTTCGCATAACGTATCCCAGGACAGTATTCGCCATCTGTACGACCGACTGAATGTCAGAGTCAGCGTCTGCGTTGTTGACCGTGGAGGCTACACCACGTACTGATATGGGTGTTTCAGCATGGTCGATACTCAGTATCTCAGAACCCCTTGTACCTGTAAATGTAATCATTTCATCTACTCTATCTGCACTGTTACCGCCATGGACTGTGCGGCTGGTCCCGGCGGAGGATCGAGTCCTCCCTGGGGCATGGGTGTGTGTGTTTGTCCTTAGGATAATTCAGGTTAAGTAGTGTGTAAGCTTAAGGACTGACGACCTCAGCAGTTAAGTCCCATAAGATTTCACACACATTTTGCACTGTTACGACAAAAAAAACTTGAGTGAATTGGTAACCTGTGAAAAGATATATTAATTTTTTTCTGGTAGTGCATTTCTAAACGGGAAAAACGATCCTTTTGAAGTCGTGTAGGACAAAGCATAGCTATGGAAACTAGCTTTCTTGGCTGATGTTGCTCTCCATTTGATGAGTTCAATGAAAAAATTCAAGGGGACTTTAACGCACATGTTAAAGCTTTCAGACAAAAATGGATACTTCTTTGACACATCTTCAACCACAAAAATTTCTCACACTTCTCCAATTGCCGGCCGGAGTGGCCGAACGGTTCTAGGCGCTACAGTCTGGAACCGGGTGACCGTTACGGTCGCAGGTTCGAATCCTGCCTCGGGCATGGATGTGTGTGATGTCCTTAGGTTAGTTAGGTTTAAGTAGTTCTAAGTTCTAGGGGACTGATGACCTCAGATTTGAGTCCCATAGTGCTCAGAGCCATTTGAACAATTTGAACTTCCCCAATTGCCAGTTGTTGTAGGGTGAACGTGGCTCCAGTTTCCCACTCTTATGGGAGATCTGAAGAAAAAATTCGCTTTTCCGGGATCCCTTTTCTTGTGAAGTAACAGATCAGGCAGCACTGCAAATGGAAATCGTTGATCCGCAAGCTGATGACACCGTGAAGAATAATTTTAGAGAAAGAAGCCTTGTACAGTTTTACAAGTTTCTTCAGAATAAAATTACCTTAAGATCAAAGACTTTGAACGAGGGTTGTTATCTGTATTTGGCACTACTTACAGGTATCCACAAGCTTTTTTTTCGTTGGTGAAATTTATAAAGTGTAAATACATTATTAATCCGAGTGACGAACTTTTACGAGATATTTTACTTACTCAAAAGAATGAATTTGACCCACCGTTCGAGAAAATTTGGATTCAAAAGACAAATTTCTTACCTCTCAAAAAGTGTATTTAAATGGGTAATGCAGTATACCTCAGGTTTTTACTGAGTGCTGTGTTTGTGTGAAACAACAATAAATGTGCATATAATCATCTTTAATTCCTGAGAAGCATTGTAATCTGGCGCGCAATGAGATTCAAAAGCTGATATGTGGCCCTCATGGTCTAGCAATCTGGAGACCCTGCACTACACAGTATACTTTGAGTACAAAACAAGGAAAATAGCGCCGGCCGCGGTGGTCTAGCGGTTCTAGGCGCGCAGTCCGGAACTGCGCGACTGCTACGGTCGCAGGTTCGAATCCTGCCTTGGGCATGGATGTGTGTGATGTCCTTAGGTTAGTTAGGTTTAATTAGTTCTAAGTTCTAGGCGACTGATGACCACAGAAGTTAAGTCGCATAGTGCTCAGAGCCATTTGAACCATTTGAAGGAAAATTGCCCCGTAAACATCCGCTCCAAATGGGTTACCTTATGAGCTATGAGCACTTGTTCATCTTCGCTACTGTATGGGCAGATCGGCGATAGACTAACAGGCTCTTACATACTGATTAACAGGTTGGGCTAGCGCAAGGTATTTTCAGTGCCTATCAGACCAAAAAAATGTTCAAATGTGTGTGAAATCTTATGGGACTTAACTGCTAAGGTCATCAGTCCCTAAGCTTACACACTGCTTAACTTAAATTATCCTAAGGACAAACACACACACCCATGCCCGAGGTAGGACTCGAACCTCCGCCGGGACCAGCCGCCCTATCAAACCACTTGCCTGTCCCGCTGGAGGAGGTACCATTCCAACAACGGCTGGAAATGCGGTTCATACATGATGGAGCACCAGCCCATTTTCTCCGAAATGTCCGATAACACCTCACACAAACATTTAATGGACAGTGGACTGGTCAGCGAGGTCCAGTACGTTGGGCAGATCGTTCCCCACATCTTAATCCCTTAAATTTTTGGCTGTGTAGGCACTTGAAATCTTTGACGTATGTAAGTCTTTCACGATATACAAAGCCTACAGGAATGCGTTATCAATACCTGCCAGCGCATCTTTGACCAACATGGAGTTTTTCAGAGTGTGCGTTACTCTCTAAGACGTCGAACAGAGGCTGTGAACGGACATCATATTGATCAGCTCCTTTAGCGATGTCCCACAAGTGCAGGTAGTCTGTAATAGGAAGCAGAATACATTAGAAGCTACGTTCTGTCACAGTAACAGAAAAAATTGTTCTCATTTGTTTACTCACTTGTTTACTGTATTCTGCAGTTCGTTCATGACGGCAAAAAGCTTGCAGAAGAAGAGAAGTGTTTCACAGTACGAGTCCTCATAGCTCTTAATGTATGTTTTTTGAGCCCATGTTCACTGAACATTTTTTTTTCTTGTTTTGGTCCATGTTACTACCTAGAACACTTCTTTTTAATACCTTACATATGTTACAGACAGAACGCGGTCAACGCCGCTATGGTGGTCGTGTTTCGTCCATACTGCGGTGGAATGTACTAACGGACAACAGCTGCATGTAGTGTCTGTTGAAATACCTCTGTCACTGAGACCAAAACAGAAGGTGAAATTGCGAAAAAAATACGCTTGTGTTCGTTGCGTTCACGGTACATGGAGTTCATACAGTGAATGTAATAACTATTTAGAGGCCTAGATACTCCTGTTTTGAAGTTCGTTCAGGACATAAATGACCACACTAACAAGAATACAGACTACAGATGTACGTGTATAGGGTATGTTTTCCATGTGAAATACAAAAACGTACCTCAGATTAAATGACATCGTAATCAATAGTCCGTTTCTGAAGCTCAGCAAATATTTGAAGGCGTAGCAAAATGTATTCTACTATGTTTTCACGGAGACGTTTATGGATTCTAGCTGAATGCTTTCCTGGGTAACTTCAGGAGTAAGAAGCACATATGAGGTCTCACAGTGTTAAAATACACCAACGGAAAGAAATCGCAACACCAAAACATAATTAATGTACACTAATGAAATTTAGGGAATACATTTGTTAGGTAACATATTTAAGCGATAAACATTGCAAGATCATAGATTAAAATAAGCCAAGATAACCCATCCCTAATGTGAAATGCTGGTACATTAGTAACCGGTGTAATCGCCAGAATTTTGAATGATAGCATGCAAAAGTGCACGCATTGTGTTGTACAGGTACCAGATGTCAATTCGTGCGGCGGAGGTCCATACCTGTTGCACTTGGTCGGTTAATACAGAAGCTGTTAATGCCGGTTGTGGATGACGCTGGGGTTGTTGTCCGATGATGTCCTATATGTGCTCGAGTGGAGATTGGTATAGTGCTCGAGCAGGCCCAAGGCAACGTGTGGACAGCCTGTAGAGCATGTTGGGTTACAATAGCGGTATGTGGTCGAACATTATCCTGTTGGAAAACACCCCCTGGAACGGTGTTCATGAATGGTAGCACGCAGGTCGAATCACCAGACTGACGTACAAATTCTCAGTCACGGTGCGTGGTATAAACAGGAGAGTGCTCCTCCTGTTATATGAAATCGCATCCCAAACCATAACTCCAAGTACAGGTACAGTGTGTCAAGCCACGCAGACTGGTTGGTTGCAGGTCCCCAACTGGTCTCCTTCTAATCAATAAACGGCCATCACTGGCACAGCGATATTGCGTAACCTATAAATATGACCCGTTTTGAATAAAATGAGGAGCAGTAACCTTTACGATAGTTTAATAGCAGTGCAACGTCCTTCCTCCCCCCCCCCCCCCCCGTCCCCCTACCCTCCCCGCTCCTAATTTAGTATTCTAGAATTAAATTCACAGGCATAAAAGCAGTCGAACAAGCAGTCCAACCAAAGGGAAATACATACGGAAATAACAAACCCCAAAATAACGCAAATACATTGCAATAGTTTGGGCAAGTCTTGAAAACCGTTTTCCGACACCGGAAAGCATTGCTACTATATGAATCGGATGAATCGGAGGGGACCTGCGAACGAAACGTGGGGTCGCTGCTGACCAGCCTGCCTCGTGCGACTTCACATATAGCCACACATTCTCTCTCTCGCCGTATTCTGTCTCATCAGAAGTGTCCGATACCCCCCATGTGATGCCGAATCGATCATTAGGTGTCATGAGAGATGGCCCCGCCAATATAAGGAGGCTGGGAGTGTTTTGTTAACAGAAGAGAAGCAGTACAACAGTCAGAAGGGCTCTGTATCTTCGAACAAGGTCTAGTCATTGGATGTCACTTGAGTAACAGATCTATCAAGGACATTTTAACGCTTCTGAAGCTGCCCAAGTCGACTGTTGCTGACGTGAATGTGAAGTGTAAACGCTATGGAACAATCAGAGCTAAGGAAAGACCAGGCGGTCATAATGTATTGGCAGACAGGGAGCATTGAGCATGAAATGTGCAGAAAGAGTCTTTCCTGTGTTTCAAAGTGCTACCACCACCTAACAGGGTAATTATGTGTCGGGAGTTAAAACGAACGCCCTACGATGTCTCAGCAGCTCTTCATAAGCCTCAAATTTCTGCAATCCGTGCTAAGCGACATTTTAGATGATGTAAAGAGGGACGCCACCGGACAGTGGGCGACAGCAAATAGATGATTTCGAGTGTAGAATCACATTATGTCCTATGACAAACGGATAGAAGAGTTAGGATTTGGCGAATGTTTGGAGAGCGTTACTTGTGCTGTACCAACAGTGAGGTAGCGATCAGGTAATGTTACGATGTGGGAGTTCTTTTCACAATTAGTGTGTGGTCCACTTATTGCGCTTTAGAAAACGCTGAATGACGATTCATATTTCACAGCACTGTGTACTTCGTACAGTAGAGGAACAGTCCCAGAGACGGTGTATCAGCATGAGAATGCACCCTGTTATAAAACAGCTTCTGTGAGAAAACGGTTTGTGGACAGTATCATTCCGGAAATGGAGTGGCCTGCTCAGAGTCCCGACCTGAACACCTTTGAGGAGACACAACGTCGACTTCGCTCCAGACCCCATCGTCCATCATCGCTACCTTCTCTGTTTCAGTTCTTGAGGAAGAATGGGCCGCAATTCCTCCACAGGCATTCAGGCGCCTCGTTGAAAGTGTACCCAACAAATTTCGACCTATCATATGGGTCTTGGGTGGATACATACCCATTAATGTCCACTAATAAGTGACTGGATACTTTTGATGAGACGGTGTATGTTGGCTCTCTATACTAGATTGTCCTTGCAGTTCTAGCAAGAAGAGCATGTAACCGACGCGTCACTGAGTTGGCTCATCCTTAGCGCGATGGTAGTATGTATAAGGGGCGTTCAAAAATAAACGAGGCGGTGGCATAATTACAGAAACCAGTACCTGTGTGTTAGAAGTATAAAATTCCCGCGGGTGCGATGTAAACCAGTTCCGCACGTACAGCTGGAAGTCATCGTCCGAGGTGAATCGTTTGCCCCTCAGAGCCTTTTTAAGGGGACCAAAATGGCGTAATCGCAGGGGGAGAGGTCCAGACTGTATGGAGGGTGCCTGAGAACCTCCCATTTGAATTTCTGCAGGAGTACAGCGACTGTGTTGGCCGTATGAGGCTTTGCATTGTCGTGGAGCAGAATGACCCCACGGGTGAGATTGCCTGGTAGTTTTGATTTTATCGCTTGGCGAAGTGTGGTCAAGGGTTTCGAATAACGCTGGGCTCTCACTGTTGTCCCGCGCTGCAGGAAGTGAGTCAGATGGGGGCCGTCTTGGTCAAAGAAGAATGTCAGCATAACCTTTCCTGCACTCATGTGGATGGCCTTGGCTTTTTTTGGTGGTGGTGCCCCTGGATGCTTCTGAAATGTCCCCTTAGAAAAATCAATGAATTACTGTGCTGATAAACCTCTTACATTATTTGATTTTCAAACAGCTGAGCAGAACTGAACGTACTCAGACATTTCGCTCTTTACCTATTCTGATCAACACTAAACTGGCACACAATATTTTTTAGCACAACGCAATCTGACTTTCAATAATCCCTACAAAAGAATGGCCCTGACTAACATTAACCTACACCTTTCACAAATCACTTACCTCACAAAAATCTTGGTTACTCGAACTACTGCAATACAGCGAACGCCACTACTGCCAGCTAAATAAAAGATTCTAACTACTGAAGGCACTAACTACTGATAGGCATAGTTAGCAAATGATAGATTTTGATAGAGAACAAACAATGTATTTACCTTAAAGGTGTTCAAAAGTCATAATATACATCAGTTCATGACATCCAGTCTTACAAATTTACTGTCTCTGTCCAGATCATCCGCTCTCAAAACTCCGCCATCTCACTCCCCACATCCACCACTACTGGCGGCTCACCTCCAACTGCGCAACGCTACGCGCTGTTAACAGCCAACTGCCCAACATTACAATAGCATATACTCCAACAATGCAAACCAACCACAGCCTTCACACAGCACAGTCAGTGATTTTCATATAGAGCGCTACGTGGCGTTACCAACATAAAAACCTAAACAGCCTACTTCCACTTCCACTGGAGACTTTGTCGTTTTGATTCTGGTTCGAAGTGATGATACCATGACGCATCTCCAACCACCACTCATGCTAGGAACGCATTCCCTTCCCTAGCATAGCGCTGCAGAAGACAATGGGTTATTCGACATGCTTCCTGATATGGTTGAATACTGTGGGGCACTCATTGGGCACACACTTTGCGCATGTGCAGTCGTTCCTTCATGATGGTGTGAACATTTCCGACGCTCAATCCGACCACGGCGACTATGGCTTAGCCTGTCACTCGGCGGTCCTGGGTAATGAGTGCATCCACCAGCTGGACGATGTCATCGGTAATGCAGTGTTGGCAGATCGTGCATCATCGGCTAACGACACCCGTCCTTCCCTGAAGCGCTTGTGCCGCGCCTTGACCCTTGCAGGGGACATGCAGTGTTCCCCGTACACTTGTGACATTCGTCGATGAATGTCCGTTCCTCCTACTCCCTCCGCTGTCAGAAAACGAACAACGCCTCTTTGTTTTTCTGTTGACGCCTCCATGTCGCTGTTTGCAATGAGACTGACTGCGTTGGGCGACTGATGCACGCTGCTGCTAGCTCCGTTCAGTCACTTGACGTGCACGCGTGCCCTCTAGCGACGGGCTGTAAACTTCCTCGCCCTGGTCGGAACCACATGTCGTTACACAAGCCACGATATTACCCTCCAGTCACCGGTTTGCACGTTCCAGACTCCAGCTCGTTTCTTTTTGAACGCCCCTTATACTTGGATAAACAAATGCTGCTCAAATATGACGCGTTTCTCAAGCGTTTTTGAGAAATCGAGTTGCAAAGTAGTAGGGGTCTGTCGAATACGATAAGACAGACGCAACCGTCGAACAGCAGCGTTAGCGGAACCAGCTAAAGAGACCAACTACAATTCTGTCCGTAATGAGTTAGAATCTCGTTAATTTCTTTTTTTTCAGGCTGCTCCCAAACACTTGTATGATCATTTTCAATCACCGATGAAGGTCCTAGTAACAGCGCTACATTTTTTTAAAAGTGGAAGTGTCATTGCAGTCTACAGTAACGTACGAGCGTCGTGAGCGATTATGTACTGCTGGCAAATCACTCGACCACTTCGGGTATCGATATGAAGCAGTCTGCAGAACGGCATCTAGTAAAGCAGGCAACCATTTCACCTACAGAGGTCACAGACGCTTTCTATTGATACTCCGAAAGCAATACAAAAATACGCTGCACATTATTCGAAGATAACACACTCCAGTTTGGCTACATTGCGATACGGCGTCAGTGTATCGATAAATAGATATCCATTTCATCACGAATTCTTATTATAGCTTGATTATATCTTTCACGAATGTACTAATATGATGGTGACCAACCTTTCTGAGTGCAACCAGATATTAGGTAATATCCCCTTCCTTCCAACCATCGACAACATTATAGCCCCAATTAGAAAGAAAAAGAAATTTCGTTAAACGCTTATATTTTTAAAATGACGAAAAATAAAGGATATTTAGTTTTTGTAGGTGTTTCATTAAACCACGAACTAATGAGTCAATGACGTAACTAATACTGTTTATTTACAACAACATTCTTATAAAATGATGAAGCAATTCACATTGCGAGTGGTACCTAAGACTCCTTCCCAGCAAAGAATTATTCTCACTGGGGTTAGACACTTGTTACAAAACTTTCATCCTTTGCTCCCCTCCTTTCCATAGTGACACGTGCATCACCCACATCTCGCAGCCCTATTTAAATTCAACTAGGGAAATATACACGTACAGTACTTACTGTTCGTAAATCACTTGGCTGCTGGATCTCTTACTTCTCAACTGGCAGAAATTGGAAGTCTTCAGGCTGGCAGTGCTTTGTGTCAGTTCTCTGCCAGTAATAGTGATAATAATAATAATAATAATAATAATGTGTAGGACCTACAGCAGTGTAGTACCCGTTACATAGTTATTGTTGCCTTGTGCTGCCAGTTGGTTCATTTATTGAAATAAAATGAATAATGAAGCACTTTATTGTCTATTACAGGACCTACCTATAGCTTGGATATGTGATGTAGGCCTATATGTATTAATTTCACCGACTTCCATACATTCGTTTCGGAAGCTGTAACATTCATCACACTGAGTTTTTCTGTAGTATCCATCCTTTCGGATGATGGTCTGCGGGACTTCGGCCTTCACTTACGTAATAAAATGAAACAATTACAGTCATCGTTTTGATGTTATTTTATTATTAATAACTTGAATAAACAGCATTTATGTTCCACTATAACGTTTTTTTTATATATAGTTCGTTACGAACCGGTTTTGGGCTTCTTAGGCCATCATCAGATAACTTATATGACGATGTCCAAGAAAGCCGAAACCCGGTTCATAACGAACTAATAAATAAATATCATTGTGGAATCTCAGTGTTATGTATTAAAGTTATTAATGTATGCACGTTCCTCCACGAATCGATGGAATATTCCATAAATATTATTTTATTATATTCCTAACAGCTTCGGCGACTCAGTACACCATCTTCAGACTCTAACTGACTCTGAGGGGTGACATTCAGTAGTCTACACGATCCCATCAGTGGCCAACATCTGTGAACTGTCTTCCGTAGAATACTGTAACAGCTATGTTGTGTCTGTAACGATACTACAAACTGACTAGTCAATCACGCGTTAATGCTAGAATGTGGGGGGGGGGGGGGGGGGGGACAGAATTATTGGTGAACAGCGGTACCATCTTACGATGTAGTGGTAATAGTAATGTACTTTTAAGAATAATTTAGTTTCAAGAGCAAAACGCAGCTGAAGCCTTTAGTTTTTACCCCTCAGAAAATATAATTTTAGCCCTTTGGGGATAACTTACCCCTATGTTTGGAGCCACTGTATTAATATGACTATCATTATTGTTATTTTTCATTTCAGAAGAGACATAATTCGTTGTATCGGTACAAGTGTTTGGTGGAAAATGAGAAAAAAAGAAGAAGAATACTCAAAAACAGTACAGCAGGATTCTACTGTTCGAGCTTGGCCGATTGCGCTACGCCCCTGCTTCCCTTATTAAGTGATTCTATGGGTAACTGCTGTACTAGTTACACTTGTTGTTATGCCTTGAATTGTGAAGTACGGTAACGTGACCAATCTACTACAGTTATACCTACAAGTGTGCTATGATGATTCTTTATGTGAATTGATTTTCGTGATGAGTTGCACATATGCATACGTCCGAAGATTCGTCACGTCGCCAGTTGCTCTTCACCTTATACGTATTTTTAAAAGCCATTTTGTAGAGATGTGTAGATTTAATGCGCAGAATGACAATTTGGTACATTCACCAATAACAACATGTACACTAAACAAATAATACTTCTTTTAAACCGAAGAGCATGTGGTCCCTAACAGGTCAACCTTGACCAGTCAACTATACAACTCGTCAAGGTATGATTTAAAAAAAAAAATTAAATAAATGAAAACAATAATTAAGATGTACTTAGTTAAGATTTAACTTTAGGAAAAACTGAAACATGATGAACGAGTTACTTCAATGACCATTAGTTTATACTGAACTTAGATGTGGCCACATATCAGCTTAATGCTTTACTACAATTTACTACAATCCAAATACAAAAGTAGTTGAGAATGAACTGTAATATAACAGAGTAGCTTGAATTTAAATTAAAAGAAAGTTCAACTCAGAGATTTACAGTTACAGCAAACGCAATATATCACTATTTATTAAATAACGTTAAGTACATATAATCGTATGCGATAGGTTCAGTGATAAATTACAGCAAACAGATTGTTTATTCCGCCGGTAGAGCGTACATCTGGTCAGCCGTTACAGTGGCACGTAATATTACTAACTGGAATGCGTCATACGCCACAGTGTTCACTGTAGACTGGCACGGACACAAAGCAGAGCACACAATACAAGAACTCAGGTAATCAGAAAAGGAATCTGAGTCAGTGTTCATCAATAACCGTTATAGTTCTACCGTACCAACATGGGCTGGGTTTATTATGTTTACCTTGAAGGGGTCACAACACTTAACAATTACCAACAAGAGAAGCCGGGCGTTCTTAGATTACAAAAGGCAAATTTCGTTTAATTTCTTGCAAATTACGATAAACTGTAGTATACGTTACTCAACTCAAACTGGGCAGTTAAGGACTGACAATTCGAAGAACCACATTACTTTACTTTATTCCCCCATTACATACAGACCAGTTTAACTGCAGTTCAACTTTAGTGTTGTTGGCAGCACTACAACAGAATGTGCGACGTTCAGCCAACCCTATTACACAATCGCCTTAATAGTAATTGCCTGTAGACTCACTGAGCTTTAGCTCACTTACGTAATTAAATTGTACATTAATCTTGACCACTTGCACATAAGTCCATTTGAACTTACAAAAACGTACCCAAAGTACAAGTGTCAACGTCTACTGATTGAACAAACTGCCCAATTTGCCCATCCCATCGAGGCAGGCTGTTACAGCAACCGGTTTAAAAGTGTCTCAGGACAAAAACAGTCTCGGTTGCAAAATTATTTAATGTCAATGACGCGTTTCCCCCTTTTGGGGCATCTACAGATTGTGTCAAAGTAGCTGGATACGTGACACATCAGTCATAAAACCACATAAAATGTAAAATAGACACAAAGGTAACTGGATATACGATCCATCCGTCATGAAACATCTAAACTATGAAGTGGACCTGGAGAACGCCAGGCGGTTCCGCCGTGGCAGTACAAAATAGGACCACGCTTACAAACCGCGGTACGAGGCCTAACTTGCAAGCTTGGCCCGATATTGTACTGCCATGGCAGAACCGGCTGGTGTGCTCGAGGTCCGTCTCATGGTTTAGATGTTTCATGACCGATGAATTATATATCAGGTTACCTTAGTGCCTATTTTACATTTCATGCGGTTTTATGACTGATGGGTCATGTATCTAATTACTTTTACGCATCATGGTGATGCCCCAAAAGGGTTAAACGTGTCATTGATGTTAAATAATTTACCAACCGGGACTGTTCTTATTCTGAAACAGCACAATTATTAAACGGAGGCGTTGCCTGTGGGCACAGTATCAGAATCTTTTAAAATAACGGCCGGATTAGTCACTCATCTCAAACACCGTCAATGCTGTTACTAAGTGGGCGGACAGCATTGAAATAAAACTTAGCTCGGCCAATACTTTAAATATAGAAGAAACGTACCTTTAATTTCACAGTTCCTGATTAGATGAGAAGCTACACGGTGCTACTAATATTGACAATAAGCTTATGATTTTGCATAAAACGTCCCCTTAGAAAAATTAATGAATTACTGTGCTGATAAACCTCTTACGTTATTTGATTTTCAAACAGCTGAGCAGAACTGAAGATACTCAGACATTTCTCTCTTTACTTATTCTGATCAACACTAAACTGACACACAATATTTTTACCGCAACGCAATCTGACTTTCAATAATCCCTACAAAAGAATGGCCCTGACTGACAATAACCTATACCTTTCATGAATCGCTTACCACCCAAAAATCTTCGTTACTCGAACTAGTGCAATACAGCGAGCGCTAAATAAAAGATTTAACTACTGAAGGCCCTTAGTACTGATAGGCATACTTAGCAAATGAAAGATTTTGATAGAGAACAAACAATGTATTTACCTTAACAGTGTTCAAAAGTCATTATATATATATATATATATATATATATATATATATATATCAGTTCATGACATCCAGTCTTACAAATTTACTGTCTCTGATGGACACACGTCCAGATCATCCGCTCTCAAAACTTCGTCATCTCTCTCCCCAGATCCACCACTGCTGGCGGCTCACCTCCAACTGCGCAGCGCTACGCGCTGTTAACACCCAACTGCCAAACACTACAATAGCAAATTCCAACAATGCAAACCAGCCACAGACTGCACACAGCACAGTCAGTGATTTTCATATAGAGCGCTACATGGCGTTACCAACATAAAAACCTAAACAGCCTACTTACAATTGGAGAAAGGTGTATTGTGTACGGAACCGGGGACCTAGAAACGACGGAGAGGCTTCGCCCCATCGTGGCCCCTAGTGGTTCACAGCCCCACAACAGGCCACAGCAGTCCACCCAGCTCACGGCAGCCCCTTATCGAACCCAGGGTTGTTGTGCGGTTCGGCCCCCAGTGGAGCCCCCCCCCCCCCCCCCCCCCCCGGGAACGTCTCATACCAGACGAGTGTAACCCCAAATGTTTGCGTGGTAGAGTAATTACGGTGTGCGCATACATGGAGACAGTGTTTGCGCAGCAAACGCCGACATAGTGTAACTGAGGCAGAATAAGGGGAAACAGGGCGCTTTCGCCGAGACACATGGAAAACCGCCTAAAAAACCATCTACAGACTGGCCGGCACACCGGACCTCGACACTAATCCACCGGGGACAGGCTCGCCTTCCCGCTCGGGAAGCAGTGCGTTAGACCGCGCGGCTAGCTGGGCATGGAGAAGGGTACTCGCATGCATTTCCTAGAAAAGATATAAATTTATAACTATGTGCTCCACAGTAAGAACAGAATTCTTAACGAACACAAAACCCTAAAAATATTGTATTTGTGATGTCTGTTCTTTCGGACAATCCAAAGAACAGACACCACATACATAATTAAGATGAGGGCGACCGATTGAACACTTCATTGCAGGCGTACACAACCCTCCAACTTTTAAGGGGAATCAGCTAATGCCGCAAATAATGGGAATAATGGCCAAGGGCCACTACGTCTGTAGTGTGTGGATAAGTTGAGAATTGGGTCTGACAGGAGCAATGTTCGGGTAGTCTGTGCAGTTGCGATGACCATTGTGTCCAGCTGGCGCAGTGGTCAGCACATCTGCCTAGTAAGCAGTAGTCTCGGGTCAGGCACAAATTTTTAGCTTTCCCCGTTGAAATCAATAGGCAGCTTATGTCATTAATTCTTTTGTGTCTTAAAAATATTGTCTGAATGGTATTTCCGCCATTTAACTGTACAAACTTCTTTATTTTACATTGTTATCATGATTTCTGCCTTAATCCATTATCAAGTACAACAAAGTCGGATATTAATAGATTTTGTTAAGTGAAGTCATTGCCAGGAATTATTGAACTAGGTTTACCAGCATGTAGGTTAGGACGAAATCACAGAAATATATGAGAGACAGGTAGCAAACACGTTTTTCAGCTATTTTTCTATGGCTGGAAAACACGTTTGCTATTTGTCTGCCATACATTTAGGTGATTCTGTACTTATGTACTCGCTGGGATACACAATTTAATACACACATAAAAAAAATTGCATCACCTCGCTTCCGAGAGTTTCGGAACCTGTACAGAAAATTGGCATAGAGATCAACAAAAGCATCATTTCCGCCCTTTTTATTGCTCATGAAAACACACATTGCATATTGTACCACCATACAGCGAGGCCTTCAGAGGTGGTGGTCCAGATTGCTGCACACACCGGTACCTCTGGTACCCAGTAGCACGTCCTCTTGCATTGATACATGCCTGTATTCGTCGTGGCATACTATCCACAAGTTCATATATCGGAGGCATCTTCGATAGGGTTTATGTCTGGACAACGTGCTGGCCGTTCTAGTAGAGCGATGTCGTTATCATGAAGGAAGTCATGATGTGTACTATGGGGCGCGAATTGTCGTCCTTGAAGACGAATGCCTCGCCAATCTGCTCCCGATATGGTTGCACTATCGGTCGGAGGATACCATTCACGTATCGCACAGCCGTTACGGCGCCTTCCATGACCAATAACGGCGCAAGTCGGCCACACGTAGTGCCACCCCAAAACATCAGGGAACCTCCACCTTTGTCTGCACTCGCTGGACAGTATGTCTGAGGCGTTCAGCCTGACCGGATTGCCTCCAAACACGTCTCCGACGAATGTGTGGTTGAAGACTTATGCCACCCTCATTGGTGACTAGAAAATGATGCCAATTCTGAGCGGTCCGTTCGGCATGTTGTTGGGCCCATCTGTATCGCGCTGCATGGTGTCATGGTTGCAAAGATGGACCTCGCCATGGACGTTGGGAGTGAAGTTGCGCGTCATGCAGCCTATTGCACACAGTTTGAGTCGTAACACGACGTCCTGTGCTGCACGAAAAGCATTTTTCAATATGGTGGTGTTGCTGTCAGGGTTCCTCCGAGCCATAATCCGTAGGAAGCGGTCATCCACTTCAGTAGTAGCCCTTGGGCGGCCTGAACGAGGTACGTCATCGACAGTTCCTGTCTCTCTGTATCTCCTCCATGTCCGAACAACATCGCTTTGGTTCACTCCGAGACGCCTGGACACTTCCCTTGTTGAGAGTCCTTCCTGGCACAAAGTAACAATGCCGGCGCGATCGAACCGCGGTATATACCGCCTAGGCATGGTTGAACTACAGACAACACGAGCTGTGTGCCTCCTTTCTGGTGGAATGACTGAAACTGATCAGCTGTCGGACCTTCTCCGTATAATAGGCGCTGCTCATGCATGGTTATTTATATCTTTGGGCGGGTTTAGTGACGTATCTGTACAGTCAAAGGGACTGTGTTTGTGATACAATATCCACAGTCAACATCTATCTTCAGAAGTTCTGGGAAACGGGTCGATGCAAAACTTTTGTTGATGTGTGTAGCTCTTGACAATGACTTCAGTTAACGAAGTCTAATGATACCCAGCTTCGTTGCATTTGATAATGGCTTAAGGCCGAAATCATAACAGTAATATAAAATAAAGAAGTCAGTGCAGTGAAATGGCGGAAATATCATTCAGACATTATTACGTGACTGTGGTCCAAAAACATGAAAATGTTTATTTTTTCCTTGATGCTTTACATAATGTATTCGGCGTGTTGTTATGTAAATGAATCTAGCATCGTCATTTTTTGCCACACGGTATGTGCGCTTCACTTATTCTAAACAACGGGTCACATTCACAGTTCCTCAGGGCTCACACCGGTTACACATCTTGTTTGCGTGCAGAGATGCATTTCCTGATTCCAATTGTTTGTCATCGGTGGCTTTACGAGCCTGACTCTTCTTTCGCCTTAGCTCCTCTGAGGGTCGTCTGTTGTCACGATTTTCTTTTATGTTACTACTTTTTACATGTGTTTCTCTTATGTGTCTACGCTAATCTTTTAAATGCCAAGTATTTATGTATTTTAATTTACAGTTAAAGCATTGTACTTCTTTAACTGCTGCATGATCAATAGCTCGTGCCACGTCACCTGGAACACGATCTTTGGCGTGAAGGGGGCGTGGCACGTTTGCCGCGAGTTGCGTTAAGACAGCGATCCAGGAGGCAGTGAATGAAGCAGCACGGACAGAGCGGGTGTGCGGGGCAACGAGCTGGCTGTTTGTTACACCACCTGTGTGACTTCCACGTTTCTTGACTGAGCATCTTCTGGACACGTGGGAAATATACAGGAAACGAGAGCGGACACGTTATTCCTTTGGCTGACCAGGTTTGGAGGTGGGTGGTGGGCAGTCGTCATCTGCATCTCCTGGCGGCTCCAAGTTTTTCCACTGTTTGTCGCCGCACAGTGGTTTTCGACGCTCGGTGCTTTGGTGCCTAGACCACGCAGCGTTCGTAAAGACTGATGTTGCACCCCCACTTTGAGGGCGATAATTGTGACTGGTTCGGTTCCTGCGCGTGTTTATGTCTTGCTGCTTGTATATCAGACTTGGTTCAGCCTCCTGTTATTGTTATTTACTGATTCAATTTCGTAATTGTCATAGAGTTCTCATTTTCATTGCATGTTTTAAATTACTGGGGTTTTGTTAATTTTTTATGTTCAATATATCATTATTCGTGACGTTCAAAATATTTTTTTGTCTGGTATGTTGTGCACTAAACAGCGAAGTCGCTGTTTTTTTAGCTATTTGAAACTCGTGAGCTTATGCGTCTTACGGGGACAAATCTCGCCGCATATATTTTGGCGGGTTATACTTCCAATCGAAGCTTGTGTTTAACTTAGGTGAGGTTCATCAGCCAGCCCGTCGCGTCTTCCTTCCACCTGTGTATTCCGTCCTACGCGACGGTTAAGTATTTATCGTTACCCTTTGTGGCGTGATTTGTAGCTGAATTCGATTGGCCGCTGAACTTGTTTACAATCAGGTGTAAGGGGGGGGGGGGGGTTGCTTAGGGCAGTTATCTCATTATCTTTTAGTGACTTATCGCAACTCTTTTGTCTACACTGCCAGTGTGTAATTTGACGACTTAGATTTTTATTCGTTTTACTTAAAAGTTACTTCTCTGTTCATCAGGCTATCACTGTATGTTTGTGCTTGAGCCGTATACCCACTGGTCGCTTAGAAAAGGAAGTGGGTGTTGAGCAACATATCGAACCAGCCCTAAGTAATTTTGGGATGGTTCGTCCAGATCACATTGTCCTAGTATCGTGATTTCGTATCAAGCAGCTTTAATTATTTTTCTTTCCTTTTAAGGAACACCTTTTAGGTAAACTTGAATTGTTTCATTTATTTTAGTCAAACACATTCTAAAGATGTTTATTGCCTGCCTGTTGTAATCTGATTTCCTATCACGTTATAGTTGTATAAAACACTGTTATTTGGGGCATTCTTGAGGCTTGTATTTAAAGAGCTTGCCTTCTGTATTATTAGTAATTGTTCTTAAATTGTTTTATTTAACTGGATAGTTTTGTTTCAATATGTCAAGGTCCGTTGACCTACTTGGTAAAGTTACTGTTCCTGAGAGTGTTGACAAATGATGTTCTTTCACTCTCAGGCAACCTTACGCAAGTAGTACGTACCACTTCTGTCACTATTTTTTGCTACACCCTACCCACCTTCTGTAACCCACCGTTCCCCTATTTAAGCACTGCTCCTTCACATGTCTCACCGGTTTGCATCTGTGTACAGCCACGACGATAAGTATGTAAGTTCATGTTACATATACTAATTTCTTATTTTATAGACGAGTTGCTAGACAAAAACTTTATTATCCAGCTAATTACGTCGTGCAGCCTTCTCTAGGCTGCAATTCGATGTGCTGCTCACTGTACAGATATCAGCGCTGCGTTACGTCGATGCATAATGCAAGGTGACGGCGGAAGTTGGCGCCACCTCCGAGTGATTCTGTGGAAGCAAGTCCGCAGTCATTGGTTTCGCGTGGGCCTTCAGTTGGAAGGTCTGTCACCAAGGGATAGATTTTGCGCGGTGCCGGGGCTAGCAGTGTATTTAACACCAAATTCTTCTCGAATCTTCATATGAAAATGATGCTCTAAGCCCCCCCCCCCCCCTTATCTAACTCCTACTTTTCCTGTTGCACATGGATTAAGAAGAAATGCGAACTGACTGTAATCAACCCTGCAAGTGGAGTAGAAAAGAGTTTGGCACCTGCAATAATTTAATTTGATAGACATTAATTAAATAAAGGAAAGTTTCAGTAACGTAGTGAAAAATGAAAGGGTTGCTCTACCGATTAACAGAATGAAAGTTCTGTCCAAAATAACAATTTGATTTATTATGACTAAACTCAAAATCATAAACAAAACACATGAAACATTTACAATACGTCAAATTGGATCAAATTGGATACTCAAATAAATGCTGTGAAGGTGAAGTTGTCCATTAACTAGATTGTGACATTTACGACGAAGTGGTGCTGCTACGGTAGTGATAACTCAGACAATGAACACCCAAGACAGAACAAAGTTAGAAAAGACGAACAGGCGCGCTCTGCTGAGTTCTGATTATCACAGTGCAAATTCCCTAGTCTGCCGGTGCTGCGGACATACATTACCAAGCTGTCTTCTTAACTGCAAGAACACGATCTGGCGTACCGGAAGCGATGGCTGGTTGCTTCGACGTCCCGTCGTGGTGATGATAATGTCGCGAGTATAGCCCGAAACAAAGTGTCCTGGTCTGGTTGTTCCAGACCAAATACTTCCTATCAGTACAAATGCGCCTCTGAGGGAGACGAAGAAGGCTCGCCACACAAACACTGACGGTACAGTGATTGATTTTAACAAGCGAAGTCACACAGTAACTCCGATACAGTCAACTTTAGCCAAAACTGCCCAAGACAGACAACATAGGCCGCTTGTACGCAGAACGCTCAATTGCCAACTGTACTCGAAAAGTTACGTTGAAGTCGAAACTTCAGCAACTTCGTTAAACAGTTACAATCAAATAAAAGTATATTAGACAGCCAATGGAAGGCAGGCTGTCCAGAGCAGCGAGAGCTCAGTCTTGCAACCTACTCCAACCGAAAGGTGAGAGCCGACTACCACAAGAGCACCCGTACAAACCGAACACAGAACATTCCCGCCCCCACGACAGTGGCCGTGGTTAAACGTTCCAATCAGCAACTCAAAAACCGGCGGAAAATTCCACTCTATTGCCGAAGCACTACCATTCCACCAATGGAGATTCTTGGCGCCAATTTCTGCGCCGATTTTGCTACGTCACGGAGCTACGCCCCGAGCAAGCCAATCACAGTTACGATTTTGCAGAAAACGCGGGAATTTGCCCGCCACGACTGCCTGGGAACACAAGTCATTCCCACACCTCGCTGGTAGCCCGCCAGAAAGTGTTTTCGCTAAGTTTCTGCAAAGTAACGGAATCTCTATCCCAGGCGCTCCTTCAGGTCCCTGTGGGCGTGTCTCCGCCGCTATTATGACAATGTCGGCGCCTGGAAAGCATTCACTCGACCCCCTCACACCCGTCGGCTTAACCCTTTCAAGATCAGCATTGCCCGCCTGTCACCGGACCACCCGGGTGACGAGAGATGCTGCGTGGGAAGTTCGCGTGTGAAGGAATAGCAACTTTTCACCACATGCAATTAGAGAGGAAAATCGAATTACTCAGAGTAAGATAGAAATATGAGAGGGGGGGCTTCTGCCACCTCTCAATTTTCCTCATCGTTCTACTGTTGGCAGTGGATAACGCTCGAGGTAGACGGTAACCATATTGTTACTACGCGAAGTTTAACAGCAAATATTGCAGACATGATTAAAATTATCAAAATACTGGGTTATGTAGCAAATGTTATTACAGGTTGTCTTAAACCAAGGCCACTTGTAAAACTCTACCAACTCGCTGCCATGGTGCCAGGAGACATTGCTCTGGAAGTAAGTGCCAAAGCGGAAAGAAAAATTTGGCCCAAAGATTTACGTCCAGAAGAAGTGTCCTGAAGACCACTTCAGTCTTGCAAACAACAGCAGCTACAGTAAGAAAACAACTGCATATCTCCCGACTTGAGAACAACGCTGCCAGTTCCCTCCATTCGGAAACTCTTCCACCTGGACAGGAACAGAATTGGATCGTGTGGAGATCACTTAGCCGTATTCGTTCTGGTGTTGGACGATGCTCGAGTATCCTCCAAAAATGGCACTTCCTTGTGAGTACCACCAACTGTGACTGAAGAGAACCACAGAGCACCTACTGTCTTGTCAACTATGCTCTGCATGTTGCACAGAAGATCTGCTTGCGACACTGGGTGCAATTTAATTTGCAAGAGTAGTGTGGATTGGTAAGTCTTTCTTTCATTTGTTTTTGATGGTAATTACCATTTACTGTATTTGTTTTCTGATTCGAATAAGTGGTAATACACAAGTAGTAAATGTCAAAGCACTGCGAGGTGTGAAGCACTCATAAACTGTCACTGTATAAGCGCTACTCACATGCTTGAAACTGGATAATCTCCAGCGGCGACCGTCGTGTCGTCTGCTCGGATGTTTGCCGCATCTGAGAATGTGTCTGAAGTACCTGTGAATTGTAGAACGTGTGTGGGCTGTACCTCAGACGACTGTCCCAGCTACACAGCTGACTGACTTTATCAGAGAGAGGCAAGTCACTGATTGGATCACAAAAAAAGAAAGGAAGGCTTCCACAGACAGATTGGCTGTTTTATGAGCTCGATACACAGGATTTCTGTCTCGCCTTGGCCACCTCAGCGGGTCTGTCCGGCGGCCGCGGTGTAATTGAAACCGCCGCCGTTGTTTTTTGTTAAGCGGTCGGGATTTATGGCGGCTGAGGTTCCCAAAGCGCCGCCACCCCTTCTAATTGCGTCATTATGTTGCTACGCGAGTGAAATATTGAGGGCAGATCCTAAACCTTATCCCCCCCGCCACTACTATTCGATAAGCGTAGGCCCTGTGTTTTCATCACCTTGAATATGAGAAAAACACTTCGAATATCTGTGCCACTTCGGTCTCGAATCTTTCGAACTTTCAGTTATCTGTCCCCATTTCATTGCCTGCTTTCTGTCTCAGAAGATCGCACAGGTTGCCGCTAACTGTATCCACAGCCATATTCCTCAGAGGTACCTCAAGGTTCCATCTGGCCTCCCTCAGTGCACCTTCCTTACTAAGATGTGTAAATCGAAGGTTGCCATTAGCTATTCGTTGTAATGATTAAGTGGCTCCGGAAAGGCTCAAAATCATGAAAAGTTCAATTTTTACTTTTTTGCGTTTTCTGAATCTGCAGACTATTACCTTTTAATAGATATATAATTTATTCAATTCCGAAGACTACAACTATTTTTAAATTTTTTGTGAAATGTGTTCTACATGGGCGTGACCCACTGTGGCGCTGTTAAACTGCTGTCAAATGGTGTTATTATTAACGTCCTTGTTCATCAGGTACATTTTAGTGATGTGAGATAAAGTATGTGTTGTGGCTAACCTGTGATGGTTCAATATATATCGCTGGTGTGATTGTCGATTGTTTCATGTTTATTTACTCTGTCGTTATCTCGAAAATATTCGTAATTAATTCTGTTTCTTGAGTCTCTGTTTTGTTGAAGTATAATAATGAGTAAAAGTAAAGTTATTAGAAATCCTCTGAAGGCTTTTAAGAAAAGGAGAAATGTTGGAAAGCCAAAGGTATGTGTTATTACTGTGAACAATAAAGACGATAACCAAGTGAGTGAACCTAACCTCTCAAGTACACCTGAGCATAGCAGTCAAAGTGGGAAAGAAAATACTTCACAGAAGAAGCTTGGTTCAATGAGTGAAAACTATGAATGTTTTATGGGCGAATCGGATGTGAATGAAATATTTGATATGTCGATTCTCAAAGGAATTTTTTCAAACTGTGTAAGATGTATTCATTGATGTGAAGTTGGTCTGGAACTCTCCATAATGAAGCACGTAGGACTTGCTAGTGAAATACAACTGAAATGTGATAAGTGTTCATACATGACCACCTTTTGGAACAGTGTTGCAGTAACTGCAACTGAAGAAAATGGTAGCAAAATCTACGAACACAACAACGAGCGATGCTTGCTTTAGACAAGGAACGCCTTCGGGCTGCAGACAGGGCTGTAAAGAGTCTAGAAATACAAGCAAGAGTAAACAGGAGGAGGAACAAGAGGAAGCTGGAGGAGGAGTTTGCAGAGGATGAAGATAATCCAACCTATGGACCTGGAATGCATTAAAAAGTTAATCCAATCTTTGTCGCTCGATTCCCAAAACTTTTATTTTCTCATACTAATTACATGTTTTCTAAGGATCTTCCAAACATATTTGTTTCAAACTTTCAGTAAATGTTACACAGTACCTTCTGCATAATTTAACACAGCCTTTTTCCAAAAAACTGTATATTTTTGAATATATAAATAAAAAATTGCAAAAAAAATGTTGTGAATTTTCATTACAATTGAAAAAAATCATCTTTAATAACTGAACTAAAATTTTGTAAAATCCCTGTGTTAAGTTGTAGCCCATATTCCAATAAATAATCTGTAAAAAGTTCAACTTCCTACCTCAAATACGTTGTGAGGAAAGATGCAATTTATAAGCGTTATTTTAACATTGCAAGTATAGGGCGTTCCGGAGCCCCTTAACATACACGCATGTCATTCTCGCGCACATTACAACGCGTCAGTTAAATCCTCAGTTGCTAAATTTATTAGTCAGTGCATAGAGCGAATAGCAAAGGAAACCAAGGAGAAATTTGAGAATGGAATTAAAATTCAAGTAGAACAAACAAAAACCTTGAAGTTTGCCTACGACATTGTAATTCCGTCTGAGACTGCAGAACATCTTTCGAACGGGATGGCTAGCGTCCTGAAAAGATGCTACGAAATGGGAATTAACAAAACTAAAACGAGATTAATGCATTGCAGCCGAATTAAATCAGGCAATGCTGAGGTAATTACAATAGGAAATGAGACGCTAAAAGTAGTAGATGAGGTTTGCTATTTGAGCAACAAAATAGCTGGTCATGGCCAAAATAAAGAGGATATAAAATGAAGACTGGCGAAGCAAGAAAAGCACTTCTGAAAACAGGAGGGAGGGGGGAGGGAGGGAGGGAGAGAGAAATAGAGAGAGAGAGAGAGAGAGCTGACGGCCTTTGGCGACACGGACAACTAGGAGGGAGAAAATGGGACTCCATACGACGCAGCCACAGGTGTTGAATGTGGACCTCGCACAGCGAATAGAATATACCAGAGCCGTTATGTAGCATTGTCTCATACTCTGATCAGTTAGTAACAACATAATGAATTTAGTTGGGAATGAACTGCTGGAACACCTAACCATATGCTTATTTGCAATTTGAACGTTGTCAGACAGAGGTAATGTAAAAACAAAAACGGTTGGGAACCTTATATTACTTTCGTTCCAAAATATCATATGGTATCATATTTCTAGCTCACTCATCAAGGGACGCTAGTTTTCCTGGTCGAAAACTATGTAATGCGAATTCAAAAATGGCTCTGAGCACTATGGGACTCAACTGCTGTGGTCATAAGTCCCCTAGAACTTAGAACTAGTTAAACCTAACTAACCTAAGGACATCACACACATCCATGCCCGAGGCAGGATTCGAACCTGCGACCGTAGCGGTCGTGCGGTTCCAGACTGTAGCGCCTTTAACCGCTCAGCCACTCCGTCCGGCCTGTAATGCGAATTGTTTATAGTGTTAATCCAAGACGGTCTGTTCAAAGAAATAGGTACACCAAATAGTGATTCTTGGTGTTAATGAATTTTCTCGTGATTAATGTATCTCTCGTTGAAACTAACAGCTCAGTTAACGGAATGAGTGCCAAGAACAGGAAGAATCTTCATAAATCATTAAAGCCTCTCACTTTGGTTCAGATAAGTATCCATTATTGAGTAACACGTTGTGGCGTCGATAGTTACGATGCCACAACGTAGACGCACGCTCTCGTAAGTTGGCACTACGAGAGAAGACTAACTACACCGACAACAGCGCCCTCTGGCCAACGCTGTGGAGCTCAGGGAGTGCCGTCTTGATATCGGCCCATTTCATCAAGAGCAGACGGCCTGGAAACATCGCTTCTACTACAGAGTGGGCCAGCTTGCTATTGAGACTTTGTATTAGTTATGTTCAGTTAAAGTTTGGACAGCAACGAGTATTTGTTAGCTTTGAGATTATACAGAACAGTCATCCTAACTTCACAGGATTAGACATGGACTACGGCTTCACACACCTATGTGCTCATCCTAGCCAAAGTTATGTATGCATTTGATATTTACTTGAGTTTTTGACTCTCTTAAAAGTGTTAAAGTTATATGCAGTACCGAAGTGCTTCACCTCTCCTGCTCCTACTCGCTTCCTTCACTCTCGGACCGATGACCGTTGCAGTCTGGTCCCTTTAATCCCACAACCACTCTCGACCTATATTACAGAAGCAGTTCACAGGAGCAGACCCATGCACCGCCTATCCGGGAGGGATAGAAAAAACACACATTTGCAGTAGCTTGCCAGTTTATGTATTAGTAAATTTGACTTTAAGACGAGCCTACAGGATTTATTATTGGCCAACTCCTCCTACTCCATTCTTACCAGAACCAACGGACAAGGGCTTTAAAATTTCAAATTAAACAATTGGTCTGTGTCACTCACTTTTTATTTTCTCACACAACTTCTGGTGGTAGCCGAGCGGTTAAAGGCGCTACAGTCTGGAACCGCGCGACCGCTACGGTCGCAGGTTCGAATCCTGCCTCGGGCATGGATGTGTGTGATGTCCTTAGTTTAGTTAGGTTTAAGTAGTTCTAAGTTCTAGGGGACTGAAGACCAAAGAAGTTAAGTCCCATAGTGCTCAGAGCCAGCCAACTTCAGGTGGAAAACAGCTGCATCTTGTCACATGTGTACACCTGAATGCAGCTAGTTGTTTGTTTTGGTGCCGGCCGGTGTGGCCGTGCGGTTCTAGGCGCTTCAGTCTGGAACTGCGTGACCGCTACGGTCGCAGGTTCGCATCCTGTCTCGGGCATGGATGTGTGTAATGTCCTTAGGTAGTTAGGTTTAAGTAGTTCTAAGTTATAGGGGACTGATGACCACAGATGTTAAGTTCCCGTGGCGCTCAGAGCCATTTTGTTTGTTTTGGTTTCATTTCGCTAGAGAAAGTATAATAGGCACCTTTTATCTTCATATGGCACTAAGATTATATACCTGAAATGGTGATGTAGTTATTTACAATCTGTACACTGAACAGATTCGTCCACCATTAAAATCTGTTAGTTCTGCCACAGTTCGTGCCTGCCGTGTTTTACCAGTCTGCGCAGCCCACGACGTTCGACATCTCTAATGTGGGGTGGCCGCCCAACCACACGACGTCTGGATGTGATTTCGCCCTCGTTTCGCCATGCTTTGAAGACACCATAGAACTCCTCGAACACCCGAGAAGTTGTGCTGTTTCCGAACTGCCCGTAGCGAGCCTCCGGGCCATCAGAGCCTGCCCTCGGTCAAACTCAGAAAGATCGCGCGCCTCCCCCATTCTACACTCGGTCAGCACGCTCACTAACACTGCATGCACTGGGCGTGTGTCTGACTAGCAGTCATTCCTCGCCAGATGACGCTGGTATCGCCTGGACGGCTTTATGTCGATAGTAGGTCGGTGGGCTTGATGTTCAAATATTTCTGAGCACTATGGGACTTAACATCTGAGGTCATCAGTCACCTAGAACTTAGAACTACTTAAACCTAACTAACCTAAGGACATCACACACATCCATGCCCAAGGCAGGATTCGGTTCTATACTGAAGCGCCTAGAACCGCTCGGCCACACCGGCCGGTCATGACGTCCTGGCTGGTCTGTGTAGGTATGAAGTATCCTTTATCGAGGCAGCGCGTCATAAATTTTGTTGGTGCTGACTAAAGCATAGATTGGTGACCTAGAGCCCATGAGATCGCTCTAGAACTCTTGCCATGTGTTCACTACGTCAGCTGAAACTACATTTACGCCTCAGACCGGATATTACGTGCATAAGTACGGTAACTTTTAACCTCTGAATCTCGTTAACGGATAATGATATCGAAAAAAGTTTCAAGACTACCCGAGAACCTTATCTTGAAAACATATGGTCAAAATTACGACGCTTTGCCCCGAAAAAAAATAATAAAAATCTTCATTAAAAAAATGGTTCAAATGGCTCTGAGCACTATGGGACTCAACTGCTGAGGTCATTAGTCCCCTAGAACTTAGAACTAGTTAAACCTAACAAACCTAAGGACATCACAAACATCCATGCCCGAGGCAGGATTCGAACCTGCGACCGTAGCGGTCGTGCGGTTCCAGACTGCAGCGCCTTTAACAGCACGGCCACCTCGGCCGGCTAAAAATCTCCATCCCCACAATTGGTAGTTTTCGCTACCAAAAATCATGGTTTTTTTGGGGTTTTCTCAGAAACCGTCGATGAATTAATAATGCTCTTACCAGCCGCCTAAGGTCGACCCAAGACCACACCTAACGCAAAAGAACCAACCGATTTGGTCAGTTTGCCTGCGGCGGAGGATATGTGTAATGTTTAAATTTGGATTCCGTTGTTCCGATAGGTACATAAATGGTCGCTTGTCCAAGGGCTATCTAAAACACTCGATCCCTTATCTCTGTGATGAATAGCAACAGAGATATGACGCCCTGAGAAATCGCATTTTCGCTTGGAGCTTTTGGGAACGTATTGGCACCGTTAATTAAAATTAAACTGATACACACACCACTTCAGAACACATTAATTGATACCAGCAATCCCTAAAATTAGTCTCGATAATTGGAATTACTGTTTGGGTTACGTCTCTCTCTCTCTCTCTCTCTCTCTCTCTCTCTCTCTTTGTTTGTCCCTCTCCCCTTCTTGCTGTGTGGACTGTGTATCTAGAGGAACAGCGAGCAGGTGCAGAAAACCAGAACGGCTGCCTGCGAGCCGGAAATTGAAAACTAATACTCGCAGGAGCAAAGAGGGGCTGCGAAAAAATCTAGACAAATTGTTTCCGCCGCGAAGACGAGTGAAATTAATTCCAGCCATTAGGAGAAAACGTTCCCCGGGTAATAAGTCGAACGCGTCGCGCGTTCCAGTTGCCATTTGCATGCGGTCCGGATCGTGTAATTACACGGCATTGTATTATAATTGCGGCGCGTTCGGTGCGACAAGAAAAAAAAAAAACCAAAAAAACACAGGGAAGGCGTCAGCGCTCGTGGCACAGGTGACGGCCACAAAAAGGAGGCCCGTATGGCAGGCGAGGCGTATCTCGTCATCTGCGCGGAGCGGCAATTAACGCCGAGACCTCGCAGCCGGGCCCCGCGGTCTGGCGGGCGAAGCGGCGCAGCGGGCCAGCCGGTAGCGGAGATGCGGCGCCGATAGCGGCTAAGAGGATTAAGGCGGCCGCTGCCGCTGCCGCGAGGCGCGGAAGCGCGTCGCCGACTCTGAGGGAGATGGCGCCGGACAGCCGTGCTTCCGACCCCGACCGCCCTGTCGTCATGCGGGCTGGTGGCGACACTTATCCGTGACGAACAAGGAAACAGTGCCGCCGCAGGATTACAACAATACAACTTCAGCCTGGGAACAGCGGGCACACCTCTGTCGCGGTGACAGCCTGAGTGGCCTCGCGACGGGCGGAATTGAGGGCAACCATCAGTATTGGTGTCGGCTTTAAATGAGCCATTGCTGGTTTTCTGTGCCGCAGTTCCTGAAACAAAGTAAAAAATGACGTGTACATAAGTGAAAAAAAAATGGCTGTGAGCACTATGCGACTTAACTTCTGAGGTCATCAGTCGCCTAGAACCTAGAACTAATTAAACCTAACTAACCTAAGGACATTGCACACATCCATGCCCGAGGAAGGATTCGAACCTGCGACTAGCGGTCGCTCGGTCCAGACTGTAGCGCCTAGAACTGCACGGCCGCTCCGGCCGACCATTAGTGAAAAATTGAAGCACAGAGACAGGTGGTCGGCAACACATTACCATGAAATGATAATTAAATGGACACCCTAGCTGCAAACAGGCATTGATATACTTCATTGGGGACATGATGAAAATGTGTGCCCCAACCGGGACTCGAACCCGGGATCTCAGTTTACATGGCAGACGCTCTATCCATATTTTTTTTTTTTTTTTTTTTTTTGCGGCTTGTAAACTTTTATTATCAATATATTCTATAATACAACAACAAGATCAAATATAATGGTCAGTCTTTGAATTATTAATTGTTCCCCACAGTTTCTTGAGTATGCAACCCATATACAATTAGACTGATAAAGAAAACAGAGAGTCAAATAACTATCTAGAATCTGTGGGGACGCACAGGCTATTCTGCATTGAACAATCTTGGGTCCCTAAGGAATTCCACTTCTTTCAAGTAGTACGCCATCATACCTGCATCTCGGGCTTTCTTTATTTCTGCTTCTACCTTCGCTTGTTGGTTTGAGCAGAGTCGCGTGATGTGTCTGCCATAAACGCGTCCTGTGTATGGTGATATAAACTGGGACAACAATTTCACGTTCTTGTAATTAGGTGTAATGTTATATTTGCACAAAACGCACAGCGTTTTGTCACGTTTATAAGGGTTCTCCATATTCGAATCCGGCATGTCCTTTTGTCCTGCAGCTACCAGTTCATCAGGTGCATCGTAGGTGCTTTCGAAGTAGCATCTTAATGGTACTGTTTGTATTTTATACATATCTAACAACCGTTTCCACCCACGCCACGGTGAACACATCTCGCGCAGTTCACGTTTACCCGACCGCCGGCAAGCTGCTACTGGTCTGAGCCACGAAGGGCACAGAGGATAGTGCGCCTGCACGGACGTATCCCTTGCACGCTCCCTGTGAGACCCACATTCCCAACATGTCCACACCACTACATTCGTAGTGCGCCTAATAGATGTTTGCCCATCATACTCATTACTCGTGGCAGATTAATCTACCAAGTCCCGTAAAAGTTTGGGCATAGCTTACGGTCTATCCGATGAGATATGCCTGTTTGCAGCTAGAGTGTCCATTTAATTATCATTTCATTCTAACAAAAGCTGCATGGTCATCAACGGTAACTGTTCTTTCGGGAACAGATACTACCTTCATACATAACACGTTACCATGCCTAAGAGAGTGTAGGAAAACTATTGACGTTCCAAACAGCCACCCAGTCGTCTCGGAATGGATAAATAGCAGACCTGTTTGGTTTTCAAGGGAATGTTATGCAATTCTTCCTGCAGAACAGTGGTAAGTTCAGGTAACAATGATGGTTGATAGCTATCACGCACCGTTCTCTCCAAAGTAGACCATAAAAGCGCAATAGGATTGAGATATGGTGATTGTGATGGTAGGGGAGATGCGAGAATTCATTCTCGTGGTCACAAGAATAGTCCTGAGCGATGTGAGCACTGTGAACAAGGACCATGTCGCCTTGGAACACAGCATCGCCATTGGAGAACAAACATGGTAGCATGGAATGGAACTGATCAGCAGAACTGGTCATACAATCCTCGGCAGTAATGAGATCTTGAAGAGTAATCATGAGGCCCATGGTATACTGCGATATGGCACCCACATCATCACCAACACCCCACCATTTCATTTTGGGGATGTAAACTAGGCCAGAAGTTGGAAAAGTAGGTGACAGATAATTGCAGTCATAAATTACAGCATTCATAGAATGAGGATTGATATTCAGTCGCGGCACGACGTTTTCCTGTTACAGGTATGGAATTTGTGTTACTGATGAGTGGTTTCGGACTTCTAGCTGACCCTGCAATTCTCTGATTATGGAACTCCCTTCCTGTTGCTTTGTGCTGACGTGGTTCGAGAGTGCGACATTCAGTGCTGCAGTGACTTTTGCGGCTGCCACCGTCTTATATTTCGTCACAATCCTCTTCAATGACTGTCCATCACGATCGCTCAATTTCGTCTGGGTTGTGACTTACCGCATGCCATCTTCGCGCTTTACCTGTTGTTGTTGTTGTTGTTGTGGTCTTTAGTCCTACTCTATCCTGTGCAAGCTGCTTCATCTCCCAGTACGTACTGCAACCTACATCCTTCTGAATCTGCTTAGTGTATTAATCTCTTGGTCTCCCTCTACGATTTTCACCCTCCACGCTGTCCTCCAATTCTAAATTGGTGATCCCTTGATGCCTCAGAACATGTCCTATCAACCGATCCCTTCTTCTAGTCAAGTTGTGCCACAAACTCCTCTTCTCCCCAATTCTATTCAATACCTCCTCATTAGTTATGTGATCAACCCATCTAATCTTCAGCACTCTTCTGTAGCACCACATTTCGAAAGCTTCTATTCTCTTCTTGTCCAAACTATTTATCGTCCATGTTTCACTTCCATACATGGCTACACTCCATACAAATACTTCCAGAAACGACTTCCTGACACTGAAATCTATACTCGATGTTAACAAATTTCTCTTCTTCAGAAATGCTTTGCTTGCCATTGCCAGTCTACATTTTATATCCTCTCTACTTCGACCATCAGTTATTTTGCTCCCCAAATAGCAGAACTCCTATACTACTTTAGGTGTCTCATTTCCTAATCTTAATTCCCTCGGCATCACCCGACTTAATTCGACTGCATTCCGTTATCCTCGTTTTGCTTTTGTTGATGTTCATCTTATATCCTCCTTTCAAGACACTGTCCATTCCGTTCAATTCCTCTTCCAGGTCCTTTGCTGTCTCTGGCAGAATTACAATGTCGTCGGCAAACCTCAAAGTTTTTATTTCTTCTCCGTGGATTTTAATTCCTGCTCCAAATTTTTTTTTTGTTTCCTTTACTGCTTGTTCAATATACAGATTGAATAACATCAGAGATAGGCTACAACCCTTCTCAACCACTGCTTCCCTTTCGTGCACCTCGACTCTTGTAACTGTCATCTGGTTTCTGTACAAATTGTAAATAGCTTTTCGGTCCCAGTATTTGACCCCTGCCACCTTCACAATTTGAAAGAGAGTATCCCAGTCAATATTGTGAAAAACTTTCTCTACGTCTACAAATGCTGGAAACGTAGGTTTGCATTTTCTTAATCTAGCTTCTAAGATAAGTCGCAGGGTATCTGTATGCGGTATAAATCTTTGATAGTGTGTCTCCTGAAACACCAAACATTTCAGCTATCATGATTACGTAAGCACTCACCATACGAGCACATTCGAAAGCTCTGAACTCCGAGATAATGCAGTCACAACTACACAGAACACTGTTCTGACCACGACTGAGACTTGCAACAGACAGAGGGTATTGCACAGGTTACGTTCGTGGTCAGATACAACAGCGCGACGTGCAAGCTTGGTCAGCATCCTCATTTATGCTCGGTCACATATTTCCCGTGGTGTTTCTTTGTACACCTACTTATCTTCCTAGCAGTGTAAATTTAAATGGCTTATTGGATAACGTAGGAAGCCCCATGGGTCTGCTTGCAGATGACGCTGTTGTTTATAGAAGGCCCAGGTCATAGCAGTCCATAAAAAGGGTAGAAAATCGGATGCACATAATTACCAGCCAATTTCACTGACATTGATGTGTTGTAGAATTATGGAACATATTTTGTGTTCTGCAAAAACCAGCACAGTTTTAGGAAACAGCGGTCATGCGAGACACTGCTGGCCCTCTTTGTACATGATATACAACAGGCTCTAGTTACCGGCTCCCAGGTTGATGCCATAGTTCTCGACTTTCGAAAGGCGTTCGACTCAGTTCCGCACTGTCGCTTGCTCCAAAAAGTACAGCGGTTCTAGGCGCGCAGTCCGGAACCGCGCGACTGCTACGGTCGCAGGTTCGAATCCTGCCTCGGGCATGGATGTGTGTGATGTCATTAGGTTAGTTAGGTTTAAGTAGTTCTAAGTTCTAGGGGACTGATGACCTCAGATGTTAAGTCCTATAGTGCTCAGAGCCATTGAATCAAAAAATTACGCGCTTACGGTCTATCCGATGACATATGCGGCTGGATAGAAAGTTTTCTAACAGACAGAGAGCAGTATGTCGTCCTGAATGGGGTGACTTCAACAGAAACAAGCGTAACTTCAGGTGTGCCACAGGGCAGCGTAATAGGTCCGCTGCTTTTTACGATTTACATAAAGGATCTGCTTCCAGAAAGACATTTTCACTCTGCAGCGGAGTGTGCGCTGATTTGAAACTTCCTGGCAGATTAAAACTGTGTGCCTGACCGAGACTCGAACTCGGGACCTTTGCCTTTCGCGGGAAGGTGCTCTACCATCTGAGCTACCGAAGTACGACTCACGCCCGATACTCACAGCTTTACTTCTGCCAGTATCTCGTCTCCTACCTTCCAAACTTTACAGAAGCTCTCCTGAGAACCAGGGTCCTGTCTGGTAAGGATCAGAGACACAAACAATACTCAAGTAGCAGCCAAACGAAGATTTTGTTAAGGTACAGTACATTCTTCGTGGATGGACTGCATTTCCTGAGATTCTTCCAATGCATCTCAGGTTGTCATCCGCCTTTCCTGCGATTAGCTATATGTGGTCATTCCACTTTAAATGGCTCTATACTCAAATCCCTACAGAATTGATGTCTGTGACAGCTTCCAGTACTTGTTTGGTAATCATGTAATAGTGAAATAACGGGCTTTTCCGCTTTTTTTATGCATGATACGTTATACATTTGTTTGAGAATCAAATGCCAGATCCTGCACAAGGCATCAACCCTCTGAAGATCAGCCGGCCGCTGTGGCCGAGCGGTTCTAGGTTCTTCAGTTCAGAACCGTGCTGCTGCTACAATCACAGGTTCGAATTCTGCCTTGCTTGGGCATGGATGTGTGTGATGTCCTTAGGTTAGTTAGGTTTAAGTCTACGGGACTGATGACCTCAGATGTTAAGTCCCATAGTGCTTGGAGCCATTTGAACCTCTGAAGATCTTCCTGAATTTCCATATAATTTATCATGATTCCAGCTTCTCTACATCTACATCTACATCAGCATATATACCCCGCTAACTACCAAGCGGTGTGTGGCGGAGGGCACAATTCGCACCAAAGTCATATTTGCCCCCCTCTGTTCCACTCGCAGATCGCGCGAGGGTAAAACGACTGTCTGAACGCCTCAGTACGAGCTCTAATTTCCCTCATCTTTGAATGGTGATCATTGCGCGATTTGAAAGTCGGTAGTAATAATATATGCTCTACATCCTCGGCGAAGATCGGATTTCTCAATTTAGTGAGCAGCCCCTTCCGTTTAGCGCATCGTCTATCTGCAAGTGTGTCCCACTTCAAACTTTCTATGAGATTTGTAACGCTCTCGCGATGGCTAAATGTACCAGTCACGAATCTTGTCGCTCTTCTTTGGACCTTCTCAATCTGTTGAATCAGACCCAACTGGTGTGGGTCCCTTACAGACGAGCAATACTCTAAGACTAGACAAACTAACGTATTGTAAGCAATTTCCTTTGTTGAAAGACTGCATCGCTTCAGGGTTCTATCAACAAACCGCAATCTAGAGTTCGCCTTGCCTGTTACTTGTGTAATCTGATCATTCCACATGAGGTTATTTCGAATAGTCACACCCAGGTACTTGAGGGATGTTACCGCTTCCAAAGACGGGGTATTTATTTTGTACTTGTTCATTAATGGGGATTTTCGCCTTGTTATACTCAGTAGGTTATACTTACTAATATCGAGAGATAACTGCAATTATGCTTTCTTTCGAGTGTGCTAGTTCTGCAAGGTTCCCAGGAGAGCTTCTGTAAAGTTTGGAAGGTAGGAGACGAGATACTGGCAGAAGTAAAGCTGTGAGTACCTGGCGTGAGTCGCGCTTCGGTAGCTCAGATGGTAGAGCACTTGCCGGCGAAAGGCAAAGGTCCCGAATTCGAGACTCGGTCGGGCAGACAATCTGCCAGGAAGTTTCATAAACGATCTGGATGATGGTATTGGCAGCGGCATTAGACTGTTTGCCGCTGATGATGTAGTCTACAGAAAAGTAGTATCACACGAATATTGTGAACAAATCAACGAGAATTTTCAGAAAATAAATGCGTGGCGTAATGACTGGCAGTTATCTCTCAATATTAGTAAGTATAACCTACTGAGTATAACAAGGCGAAAATCCCCATTAATGTACAAGTACAAAATAAATACCCCGTCTTTGGAAGCGGTAACATCCCTCAAGTACCTGGGTGTGACTATTCGAAATAACCTCATGTGGAATGATCAGATTACACAAGTAACAGGCAAGGCGAACTCTAGATTGCGGTTTGTTGATAGAACCCTGAAGCGATGCAGTCTTTCAACAAAGGAAATTGCTTACAATACGTTAGTTTGTCCAGTCTTAGAGTATTGCTCGTCTGTAAGGGACCCACACCAGTTGGGTCTGATTCAACAGATTGAGAAGGTCCAAAGAAGAGCGACAAGATTCGTGACTGGTACATTTAGCCATCGCGAGAGCGTTACAAATCTCATAGAAAGTTTGAAGTGGGACACACTTGCAGATAGACGATGCGCTAAACGGAAGGGGCTGCTCACTAAATTGAGAAATCCGATCTTCGCCGAGGATGTAGAGCATATATTATTACTACCGACTTTCAAATCGCGCAATGATCACCATTCAAAGATGAGGGAAATTAGAGCTCGTACTGAGGCGTTCAGACAGTCGTTTTACCCTCGCGCGATCTGCGAGTGGAACAGAGGGGGGCAAATATGACTTTGGTGCGAATTGTGCCCTCCGCCACACACCGCTTGGTAGTTAGCGGGGTATATATGCTGATGTAGATGTAGATGTAGAGAAGCTGGAACCATGATAAATTATATGGAAATTCAGGAAGATCTTCAGAGGTTCAAATGGCTCCAAGCACTATGGGACTTAACATCTGAGGTCATCAGTCCCGTAGACTTATAACTACTTAAACCTAACTAACCTAAGGACATCACACACATCCATGCCCTAGCAAGGCAGAATTCGAACCTGCGATTGTAGCAGCAGCACGGTTCTGAACTGAAGAACCTAGAACCGCTCGGCCACAGCGGCCGGCTGATCTTCAGAGGGTTGACGCCTTGTGCGGGATCTGGCATATGATTCTCAAACAAATGTATAACGTATCATGCATAAAAAAAGCGGAAAAGCCCGTTATTGTACTATTACATGATTACCAAACAAGTACTGGAAGCTGTCACAGACATCAATTATGTATTGATTTGAGTATAGAGCCATTTAAAGTGGAATGACCACATATAGCTAATCGCAGGAAAGGCGGATGACAACCTGAGATGCATTGGAAGAATCCTCAGGAAATGCAGTCCATCCACGAAGAATGTACTGTACCTTAACAAAATCTTCGTTTGGCTGCTACTTGAGTATTGGTCGTGTCTCTGATCCTTACCAGGCAGGACCCATAGAGGAAATACAGAAACTCCAATGAAGAGCAGCGTGTTTTGTCACAGTTCCTTTTGGTAGGCCCCAAAGTGTCGCGGAGGCGCTCAGCCACCTCCCATTGCAGACACTACGAGAGCCATTCTGTTTCTCACTGTAGTTGTTTGTTTAAATTCCGAGAGCGTACTTTTCTAGAAGAGTCAACCAAGAAAGCTTCCCCATACGTTATATCCCTCGAAATGAGCTTGATGGTCGGATTAGAGAGAATCGAGCTCACACGGAGACTCATCAGCAGTCGTTCTTCTAGCGCATCATTAACGACTGCAATGGCAAACGGAGCAACTGACAGTGTGTGCCACTGTACCATATGAATGAAGAGATGCGGAGTATAGACATATAGACGTAGTGTTTATCATATCCCATCTCCCTGACGATTTTGGCAAGTTGTGGCTTGGAGGCTAGAGGTGACTGAAAGCTCTGGGAAGCCATGCTCATCCATGACCATCCATTCACCGCTGCAGCTCACAGGAGATGATCGCAGCTGGTTCGATGGTGGGAACACCGCATTCAAAGGCCCCAAGATGTGCTCAATATGACTAATGTCATATTTCCCTATGGGTGCACAGAAGCACCCTTAACTTAGTGAAACATCACACACATCATTCTGACACAATTGAGGAGAGTTGAGGTGATTCATTGTCCTGCTGCATGCCCAAGTCACCTGTGAGATGCTTCAGGGGAACAGGACGTGCATGGTCTAACCGAAGGTTCCCGTATCGTGAAAGGTCTCTGTTGGATTCCTTTCATGTTAATTTCTTAAATCTGTTGTCATTTACGGCATAAATTCCTCTTCTAATTTTAATGTGGTGTTTCTGACTATCTGGGAGGAGACTGAGCAGTGAAATGTGTTACTTTTACACATAAACAAGAACGATCTGTCACACTACTACACTTTAAAACACAGTTTATATGTAATTCATGTCACACAGTCTCATACGGAACCTACATCCGCTTTCTTTTATATACTGTATATGATAAGATACTGTCATCTCCCTTCCTTTCTGTGTGAAAGAATGAATGAGCAAATGTATTTCTAAGTGCATGCTTGATGGTAGCAGACAAGCCTGTCTGCTAGAGAACAGTAGGACCAACGTCGGAACAGGTAGCTACGCTTTCTAAAAGCAGAGAGGTTTCTATTCTTAGTATGGTCCTGTCCGTCCCTTGTCTTGTTGGTATAGGAAGCTGCCTCTCTGGTCACTTCCGTTTGTATCTGTTAAGCACGCTCGGTAGGGGCCCAGACAGTCTGTCCGTGGTGAGCGTCTGAAGTGGTAAGATCTCCGGCTAAGCGCGTGTCTGCCAAGTCCGTAGGACAATGGATTTCTTAAGTTCAGCCTAACTGAAAATTTAATCACCTTTATTTCAGGTTTAGCTCTAAAATATCTAATGTTATTTTAAATTGCAACGCAGTGTAATTCGAGTGTGAAGTTCAGAATATATTCCGGTAGTTGCTTTGTCACTACTTTGTGAGTAAAGTGGAACCACGTGTTGATCAGTAACTCTAAGTTCATCAGTCTTAAATGCGAATGTGCGTGAGATTTTAACGTCTCGTCTTGACAATATTTTTCAATATAGCAACTTTTCTTTATGTTCAACCCACGTGGGGTGTACTTTGTGAGACCAGTACCACGTGCTTATACAATTGTTTGACCCATCAGGTTAATAGTAAGACGATAGTAACCAGTTCGAGGTTTTTCTTTTGTAAATTGCTTTTCGATCTAATTTATTTTAATTATCAAAATTATTGTGGAGTTACACTTTTTGTGTAAACCAAGTTGACCACGTGAAGCATGTAGTGTAATCATCAAAGAAGCCCTCAGCTATTCTTTTCGGGAAGATTTCACAGAGAGTTAGTATGAATTTAGTATACCAGTGTGTGGTAATTACATGACGGACAGGATTGTGCTACGAACGTAACTTCTTTGGGTGAAAATTGAATCGGTTGGTTGTGCTTAATTTTCTGTTGCATATGTTTCAACGTTCTTCGTGTGTTATTTTATGAATGCAGTGTTGTATGCAGTCTCCCAATCTTGGCTCCATATTTGATGTGTTCCGTAAGATTACAAACTCATATTTTCACAGTCCTAAACAAGGCACCAGCTTAGTTATGACTCAAGTTTAATATGCTGAAATTTCAATGATCAATGTTAAAATAAATTTCCAAATATAAACTGATTTATTTCTTTTTATTATATATATATATATATATATATATATATATATATATATATATATATATATATATATATCACCGGTTGTCGTATGACGATTAAAAGATTATAATTAATATTAGTCTGGTTGGGAATTTGGTAAGCTAGACTGGATACCTGGTGAAACAGTTGCTCAGTAATGCAAGGTTAACTTCCCCAGACAGCTCACAGCTTTAAACCGCTTTTATGGTCTTGAATATCAGCACCGTAATCAGAACAAATTAAAGCAACAACGTTACAATCGTTAACTGGATGGAGATGATGACCGAAGTATCGGGGCCTCCATTTCAACTTACAGAAACGCCTCCCCCATGACAGTAGCTCCGCAAACTGCCTGAACGATGCCCTGCTGATAAGCTGATTGTTGCTCCTTGGACACTATCATTGTCGTGTACCAAAGTGCACCAGAATTCATCCGTCCAGGCGAACGTTGCTCGTTCTCGAGTTCCAGTGGCAACATTCTTACCCCCATGTGAATATCTATGACTTTTGATGTGCAATCATCCCAGTTACAAGTGCAGAGCAGTGGCTTCGATAACCCACAGTGATAAGGTGATCTTAATAATATGGCTGCTCATTTGCTGTTCTCCAGCATTGAACGTGTGAGTAATTTACCGTGGTGTGACGCGTTGATCCGCTGCTCCTCTGAACAACACTGGACGGCGAACTGTGGGTCGGGCCTCAGGCACCGGCATGCGGTTGTACTGGCTGCAGAAGCGGTGACTGAATGTTAGGAATCAGGTATTTTTGACTCATTTTGGACTCACTGCTGGATGAATGCGCCTTATACGCCTCCCCAAGTATTTCAGCCGTATGGTCTTTTATGTCGTTTCTCGTCAGGAGGAATACGCCAAAGACTTTGCTGTTCTATTTCGTTAGTTCGTTTGGCTATACAGATATTCATGGAGGTGACAGAAATGGTGGTTTGAGCAAATATATTCGTACAGATATACCACCAATTCTGTGTAGTTTCGAGCAATAACGGAAGCCTATTATTTCACAAGGTTACTTCCATTCTCGCAGTATAACTAAGTTTGCCGTTTCCCATGTGGAATAATAGACTTAGATTACACTGGTAAGTGCAAAGATGAACTAGAAGTACAAGCATATCAGAAACATATCAGAACACAAACTGGCTCCATTAGAACTAATGTATGTGATGCACTTATCCAGAATTGTAAATACGATTTATAGTAACAGCGTAAAATCTGAATGCAAACTCCGCCTATAGGCTCTGCGTGTGCATCGGTACTGACCGGCCACCACGTCATCCTCCTCCAAATGGCTCAAATGGCTCTGAGCACTATGGGACTTAACTGCTGAGGTCATCAGTCCCCTAGAACTCAGAACTACTTAAACCTAACTAACCTAAGGACAGCACACACATCCATGCCCGAGGCAGGATTCGAACCTGCGACCGTAGCGGTCGCGCGGTTCCAGACTGTAGCGCGTAGAACCGCTTGGCCCTCCAAATGGCGCCATTATATATATATATATATATATATATATATATATATATATGTGTGTGTGTGTGTGTGTGTGTGGTGTCCCATTTATCTCGACCAGTCCTAAGTAACAGTTTGTCCAGATGCAAATTACAAAATGTTTCAAGCAAATGTTCTTTAGCCGCCACGGGGACATCAATCAGCATGATTGCCTTCGTTGTAGCTTTGTTTTTTAAAAGATATGAACAGCGATATGACTTTTTTAAACGGCACCCGGTATTTCTTATTCGGTAATTCATTTCCTCTCCTAAAGACCTATTAAAAATGTATCATAGTGTACCATTCACTGAAACACAAAGTTATTAATTAAGTAACATAACATTGACTTTGAGCACGGGATCACAAACTCGTCCACTTGCTTGAGCCGGCCACGGTGAGCGTGCGGTTCTAGGCGCTCCAGTCTGGAGCCGCGCTGCTGCTACAGTCGCAGGTTCGAATCCTGCCTCGGGCATGAATGTGTGTGATGTCCTTAGGTTAGTTAGGTTTAAGTAGTTCTAAGTTCTAGGGGACTGATGACCACAGCAGTTGAGTCCCATAGTGCTCAGAGCCATTTGAACCATTTTTTTGAATTTGCTTGAGTTGTCAGTAAACAAATGCAAACCAAGTAAAAACATAACACATAATTGACTGACTCTCCTGTACCATTGCCCAGGAGTAGAACTTTCAAAGGCGCTCAGAGTGGTGACCCTGGACACCGATACACTGGCGCACTCGTTGAATGAAGAATTATTTACTGCTTCCAGTGTTGCCTGCTAAAGAGAACTACAAGCAAGCACGATACGTTCCTGAATGTCTTCTGGAGTGGTTGTCATATCGCGATAGACAACGTCTTTAATGCATCCCCAAAGAAAAGAGCCCCGAGGATTTAAACCAGGAGACCAAGCAGGCCAAGTAACTGTTCTTCCTCGCCCAATCCATCTGGCAGGATATCTTCGGTTCAGAACACGACGTGCAGCAAGGCATTATGTGCTGGACATCCATCGAGTTGATACTACACGAGCATTCTGGTTCTTAGCGGCACTTCATCCAGAAGAGGGGGAAGAATTCGTCTGAGGACGTTGGCATACGCTGTGCCGTTTAGACTACCATTGATGGAGTAAGGGCCAATAATTGTAGTACCAAGCCTCCCCCATCAAACATTAACTCTCCATTGACGCTTATGTTCCACCTGTCTAAGTCAATGTCGTTGTCGCTGGACCAATAACGCATGTTCCTTGTATTTACCTGCCCTTGTTTGAGAAGGAACATTCATCGGTAAATAGAACATTGGAGAAGAAGTTCGGGTTAGCGAGGATTTGCTGCTATGTCCACTGACAGAACTGTACACGATTCTGGAAATCATTCCCATGCAATTCTTGATGTGGGTGTACATGGTAAGGATGGAACCGGTGACGCGTAAGAATACGATGTATACTGGCTTAGGAATGCCAACCTCGTGTTCAATCTGTCGTGTGCTCACATTTTGGATTCATAGCAACGGAAGCGAGAACAGTAACTTTGGCAGCTTCGTCTGTGCGAGTGCTACGACGATTGCGTTGTCGTGGGTTGAAACTTCCCGTTTCCTGAAGCGTCTCAACAAGACGAGAAAACATCTGTCGGGAAGATGGGTTCTTGTCAGGATATCGCTCTCTGTACAGTTCCACTGCCTGCGTAGCATTTCGTCTACTTCAACAACAACAATAAAAGAAACATTACGTGCATGCAGTTTGTAGAAAGGACAGCCTTTATTGTATGCCTACTCTACAATACAGTATTTATAAGGACTAGACTACTGTACTAAATGTACCCGTACATAAGAAAACAGTATTGCAATTACTGTTCTACTAACTTACATTCCCCATAAATGAGTAGCATTTCTACCTTCTTTTCGTTGGCGTACATTCTACTCACACAACTCTTCAAGTGACGATGGTTAACGGAATGACGGGTATGCATTCTACTTATCGTTACATTTGTCCTCTGCCAACGTCAGCACGTGGATGTGTTCCATTACTCCGAGTACCTGCACCAAGCGCTGGGAGCGTCAACGTCAGTGTTAAGTTATGTAATTAATAACTTTGTGTTTCAGTGAATGTTACACTGTGATACATTTTTTAATAGTTCTTTAGGAGAGGAAGTGAATTACCGAACAAAAAATACAGGGTGCCATTTAAAAATCTCATACCGCTATTCATATCTTTGTAAAAAACAAAGCTACAACGAAGGCAATCATGCTGATTAATGTCCCCTTGACGGCTAAAGAAAATCTGCTTGAAACATTTTGTAATTTGCATCTGGACAGACAGTTACTTATGGTGGTCAAGATAAATGGGACACTGCACGCGTCCGCAAGTCGCATCAAAGATTATAGCACTCTTCCGCCGTCTCTCTCTGAATTGCGTCAGAAATGACGTGAACACGCTATTGAAGAGCCTACACATCAACTGGTTAAGGATAAACAACGTTTATACCCCTAGAGGTAAAAATCCAGAGGATTTAAGTCCGGTGATCTAGTAGATTATGCTAGAGAGCCTCCAAGTCCTACCGAACTTCCAGGAAAATTTTTTTTGAGGTGTCGGCGAACCGTAATGCGAAAGTGGGGTGGTGCTCCGTCATGCAGAAACTACATAATCTGTCATATAGCCAAAGGCACATTCTAAAGAAGCTCAGGCAGAGTATTCCGCAGGAAGTGCAGACACGCTCCTCTATCGAGGCGTTGCGGAATAATAACCGGTCCAATTTTGTGTTTGCCAAGAATCTCTGCCCACACACTGACGCTGAACCGATGCTGATGAGACGTCTCAACCATTCCCCGAGGATTGTCTGCAGCCCACTGATGACGATCATGCAGATTGATGACACTTCCGGTAAAGGCAGCTTTGTCGGTAAAGAGGACTGATAACAGGAATCCGGTAATTCTGATGGTCTGGTACGAAAACCGTCGAAAAATTCCTTCCGTTGCTGATCATCCTTGAACTATATGTGATTGCAATCTTTCTCGGCGTATTCCACTGACGAATTGCTCTCGGGTTATCAGCCGAGTGGTGGCGTCGTCTTGTCGCAACGTTTCAATGAGTTTCGTGCCCATCATTTTCTGGCGAAGTCAGAAGATGATGGGCACGAAACTCACGGAAACGTTGCGACAAGACGACTCCACCACTCGGCTGATAATCCGAGAAGATCTCATCAATCATTGCACTAGTTGCAGGTGATAGGAATATTAGCGGTTGCCTTACACCATGTTGGCGGGGCACATGCCTGGAGATTGTACTGGGGTTCGTCTCAATATCTGGTAGAATCCGGTTCTCCAAATCTGGTGTACGCAGAGACCGCCGCCTCTTTGCACTTTCGTCTCTCTCTGAAAGGACCAATGATCACGCAAACGCTCAAAAATGGCTTGGAATGTTGTTTGATGTGGTTGGTGTGAGGGTACTTATTTTGTTCTAGTCGTGCTGTCTCTCGACCGTTTCCATGGATATGTTCGTCTGCTTGTGAGTAGAGTCAACGAAGTAGTTTGGAGTAACGTCATTACTACCGTAGTATGTAATACTAATAACGATAAGAAGCCGGCGTACGCAGAGACAAATGGTGACGTATCGGCTTGGCCGTGCACAAACGACATATCGGTTTGTTCCTAACATGAATAGCGGACAACACACAAGGAACGAAAGGCACATTGTCAGAGGAACTTTCATTCCGCTAATGTGAAAACTCTTAAAGCTTTTTAAATAAAACAGACAGTATTGACATTCCACCTCTTTAATCTTCATGTCTACATATTTGCAGCCCTCTGCCGCCAGAGGGCTCCGAATTGTAGCGTGTAACGTGGCTGTGTGAAACCTGACTACGTCGGCGCATGAGAAACAGCAAGTGTTGAATCGGAGTTCTTCCACATAGGGAGCATACTCTCCTTCGGCATTACAATGCCAGACCACATAGGAATTCTGCGACACCTGCAACAGTCTCACGCCTTGGGTTCACTTGGTTCAAATGGCTCTGGGCACTATGGGACTTAACATCTGAGGTCATCAGTCCCCTAGAACTTAGAACTACTTATGCCTCACTAACCTAAGGACATCACACACATCCATGCCCGAGGCAGAATTCGAACCTGCGACCGTAGCGGTCACGCGGTTCTGGACTGAAGCGCCTAGAACCGCTCGGCCACCGCGGCCGGCCTTTGGGTTCACTGTCATAGATCGTTCTCCATACAGTGCCGACTTGACCCCATCCGATTGTCATCTGTCTCCAAAACTTAGACTTCACTTTGATAGTGATGAAGCGGTGCAAGCAGAGGTGAGGTCGTGGCTCCGGCAACGACGTCAAACATTCTACAGTGACAGTATCAGAAAACTGCTCTCGTGCAGTGTGTTCGTCGCCATGGTGACTATGTTGTGAAATAAAAATGTAGACATGAAAAATAAAATGTAGAATGTTAATAACGTTTATTTTATTTAAAAAGTTTTGAGAGTTTTCATATAGAACATTTGGAGACATTACATTTCATCATGCCCTCGGATGTAAACTCTTGTTCAGAAAAAAAAACGGAACACTTTGAACGACTACAGATAGGACGTTCATATTCACAGAACATGTACATCAGTATCTTCTGCAGAAGTAATCAGCTTTTCAGTCACCTCTGTGCAACTTTTGTCCTTCTGCCTAGTAGGCACAGGATTCGCCATTGGGCCCTGATAACTTGTTCCATTAGTGATAACATCGAGTGTTTAACGCGAGAATGGCGCTTTGTGGTATAACCATCCATGCTACATTCACCCGGTTCCAAAGTTCGTCTGTCATGGTTGGCATTGGGTCACAGCACTGCAAACCATCATTTCACCGTATCCCATACATTTTCGGCTGGCGACAAGTCTGGTGTTCTGGCGGGCCAGATTTGTGACACCAAGAAGGCAAGTGTTCGTACAGCAAGATGTCGTCAAGCATTCAGATGGTTCAAATGGCTCTGAGCACTATGCGACTTAACTTCTGAGGTCATCAGTCGCCTAGAACTTAGAACTAATTAAACCTAACTAACCTAAGGACATCACACACATCCATGCCCGAGGCAGGATTCGAACCTGCGACCGTATCTGTCGCCCGGCTCCAGACTGTAACGCCTGGAACCGCACGGCCACTCCGGCCGGCCTCATCGAGCATCGTCATGATGAAAAATTGTGTGTGGGGTAACGTGCAGAAAGGGTGTGGCTACGTGTCGCAGCACGTCATACACGTAGGTCACACTGGTCGCAGTGCGTCGTACACGGACCAACTGTGACGTGTGGCTGTACCCAAAAGGCCATGAGTTGGCGCTGTATGTCTTGTGCGAATGCAGTTTCTGTGATACCGCTTTCCCTGTCTGCGGCGAACCAAAATGCGGCCATCATTTTCAAACAAACAGAACCTGGATTCCTCCGAAAACTTGGTTTGTGCATGACGGAGCACCACACCACTTTCTCATTACTGTTCGCCGGCACCTCAGTCTGATGCCATTCGAGTCCCCAGTGACGTCGTTCCACACACCATTTCCATCTGGCATCTTTCTGTACTTTTGTCAGAGGTTGTCGGAGAAGTGGACGATGCTCATGTAACACATGCCGTAATGAACGGCGACAGACTATCACCCCTGATAGTGTACGATGTGTTCCACTGTTGCATCAGAGCCGAGGAGATCTTCTTGGGTGGTGTTCTGGGTTTTGCGACCTGACCTATCTCGTCGTTTTCTACGGCCTTCCGTGAATCATTCTGCACACACTCGTTGCACTGCTGAAACACTTCGTCCCACGCGAGCAGCTATTTCCCGGATGGATGCATCACATTTTCTCACGAGAATAATGCGCTTTCTTTCAAACTCGGTGATTTGCGGTACGGTTCGCGCATACGTCTGCGAGGCATCCTGCTCGTCTGCTCGAGTCACACTGATCCATTAGCTTTGGTTTATGGCGACAAAGAGAGCCGCAGGCATGTTTTACCGGAAGGTGGTGTTGCGTCGCGATATAGATACTGACACCGCAGAACATACTAATGTACACGTCCTGTGATTGTGAACGTTCTATCTCTATGAAACTTCCTGGCAGATTAAAACTGTGTGCCGGACCGAGACTCGAACTCCGGACCTTTGCCTTTCCCGGGTAGGAGACGAGGTACTGGCAGAAGTAAGGCTGTGAGGACGGGGCGTGAGTCGTGCTTGGGTAGCTCAGGTGGTAGAGCACTTGCCCGCGAAAGGCAAAGGTCCCGAGTTCGAGTCTCGGTCCGGCACACAGTTCTAATCTGCCAGGAAGTTTCATATCAGCGCACACTCCACTGTAGAGTGAAAATTTCATTCTAGTTCTATCTCTAGCCTGTTTCTTCTGAATATGAGTGTATGCTTTGATCAATGATTATAGAGATTAACAGAAACCACAACACAACCTACTGCTCCGTATTCCACCAAGGGGACGGGTGTGCTTGACATTCTCATAGGGCGGACGAACCATCAGCAACAGAGTCAAGAAAGTGCTCCTCAGAGATATTTGCTATTTATGAGAACGCTGGCGTACAGTCTCGTGCCTAATCCACATTTCATCTCGGTGGTCAACGCACGGTGCTGAAAAGAAGCCGAACCCTCTACGTCTGGTCACTGCAGTGTCATGTGTTAGTGACTCGTCTCTATTAAGTACCCACTGAACAGAGCCGTAGTGTCGAAAGCACAGCGTATTGTACAGCAAGTTGCTCACTTTGCGTACAACATAGTTTAACTTGGTTCAAATGGCTCTGAGCACTATGGGACTTAACTACTGAGGTCATCAGTCCCCTAGAACTTAGAACTACTTAAACCTAACTAACCTAAGGACATCACACACATCCATGCCCGAGGCAGGATTCGAACCTGCGACTGTAGCGGTCACGCGGTTCCAAACTGAAGCGCTTAGAACCGCACGGCCACACCGGCCGGCCTTTAACTTGGTCTCAGTGGATTCTGGGTTACGTGTTGGAACCAGTTAACGACATGTCAGTTTTGTTACTGTAACGGTAGCGGTCTGCACTGATTTCAACCTATGTGTACGGAAAGTATTCTAAGAAATAAAATAGTGAACAGCAGTATTGCGTCTGCAGTAAGAAATTCAATACGATCAATGTCTGTATAAAAGACAAAGGAATCATTTGTATTTGACTATTAAAAAGTAATGTTTTCCAAATAATGTTCAAAATGTTTTGCAGGTGTGGTGCTCATAAAGCAATTGGTGGTAAAGACGTTGCGGGAAATGATCCAAGTTGACGACGCAAAACTCCACAAAGGAAATTGTATGAGCTGGTACGCTTCGTCTCGGGAACCTACTTTTATTGCATGGACGTTATCGCAGCCCATGTACTGCCCGTGACGGACGTGTGTTTCCGCACGAGATGGAAATAAGTCGTATGTGGTATCAGCACTCATTATCCGAAGCAGATAGAGCGTAGTCGGCTCGTTATTTTATTCGAGCGGAATAATACGCGTATTTCCTGCGGACGGCGCTCGCTCTAATCCGAGTGCAAATTTCTCAGCTGTCTTTGCAGCTCTCGTCCCTTGTACGCCATGGAGCGGCGTAACAGCAGTTTCCGGCGTCGAGCATCAACCCGCGACACGCCAGGCTACGCAGGAACGCTGTTCACTCAAGGCGCGGCGAATCACTGAGTGGTTCCGTAAGCGAGATATCTACAAGGAGGCGAAAAGTAACGATTGATGACGCTTCAAATGCATTATCGAGCCACGTTATTAGGACTAGTGCTTAATACCAAGAAATAAGAGCAGTTTCTAGCGCTCGCAACATCACTCACAAAAACCGTATAAGATGCAAAATATCGGTTAAGGTAATCGCAAATAAGACGTTAATGTGACCCTTTCAGAGCACTGCTTCAGTTCTGGGGTCCTTATAAAGTAGGTTGGCCAGGGGAGATGCGACAATTTATCCTCGCGTTCATAAAACAAGTCTTGGACGATGTGCGTGCGTGAACAGGGGCTTTTTCCGCTTGCAACACTTCACCAGTGGGGTACAAACGTTGTAACATGGCATCGAGCTAATCAGTCAAAATGGTCGCATAACCCATGGCAGTAATTAGGCATTGGAGAGTAACCAGGAGGTCGATGGAGTACCATAATATGGCTGCACAAATCATTACTCATCCCTCGCCACGTTCCAATGATGGACGTTAACTCGGCCCGAAGTTGGAAACACCATGAAACAAGACTCATCCGACTAAATGACTTTCTACCTTTGCTCCATAGCCTCGGTTTTATGGCTTCGACACCACGGTTTCATTTACGAGCATTTCCATCACTGGTGTATGGTCTTGGAATTCCAGTTCGCCCACTATTTGAGAAAGAGAACACTTGGCGATTCCAATAAAAGTTACACATAATTTCAACCATTTACGAAACTTTTTATCGCTGACGTCCAACACAAAATGACGAAAGGAAAAAAAATTATCGTTTACTGCATCTTCGCTGTTCATGCAGTCAAACTTCATGATCATGCACGACGTTTTAATTTATTAGTTCTTTACTGCTGACGCTATGCGCATCTCAGTTTGCAGACAGTATCCACATATAACACTGAATATACTGGTAAATTATGTTACTGTACGACATACAGTTCATCTACATCTACATCCATACTCCGCAAGCCACATGATGGTGTGTGGCAGAGGGTACCCTGAGTACATGTCCTGTGGATACACGTTACGTGTCTTTAATGCAGTGGTTTCCATTGCCTTCTGCATCCTCATGTCGTTGATCATTGCTGATTCTTCCGCCTTTAGGGGTATTTCCCACCCCTACGACAAGAGAGTGCCCTGAACCTCCATCCGCTCCTCCGCCCTCTTTGACAAGGCCGTTGGCAGATTGAGGCTGACTTCTTATGCCGGAAATCTTCGGCCGCCAATGCTGATTATTTATCAAAATTTAGGCAGCGGCGGGGATCGAACTCAGGACCGAATACATTTTTGATTATGAATCAAAGACGCTACCCCTAGACCACGGGTACTTCCTGTAAGTTAATTTAAGTTAGATTAAGCAGTGTGTAAGCTTAGGGACCGATGACCTCAGCAGTTTGGTCTCATAGAACTTTCCACAAATTTCAGTTTTCAAATGTGACGTCGTAAGCATTTAGATGAGTGAAAACTGCTTTTGGAATATATTGGCGACGCACTCAAACTTCTAAATCAGACTTGACTTTTTAATTTATTGTTTCTTTACTAGAAACTCTATTGGGAACTCTCTTTGCAGACAGTATCTCCATTTATCACTTAATGTACCTACAAAATTGTATCATTGTACAATGTGTAGTTTAGGAGATGTGTCATAAACATTGATTTGCGTAAAAAGCTATCTTTTGCTTAAAATGGGACGCAATTTACCCACACTAAATTCATCCATTGTTTCGTAATGAGAGCCCTTGGTGACTTCCAAAAACTAAACATATAATTTCAAATCCTCCAGAAACGCATTCTCCCGTACATGCTTAAAGTCAAATATTTAATACATTAACTCATTTGTAAAGTAACGAGACGTGAAACTGTTTTATACACGTGAGTTCGATTGTTTAAAGAATCGGGAGTCTGCTGGTATTCAACAATCTGTAAGACGACAGTTTGGCATGTGGCCTCTTCCGTGGATGAATTACAACTTTCTTGGTATTTTTCCGGCTACTCTCAAACTGTCTTGCTTAGAACTACATTTGTGTGTTTGTTACGCCTCAAATTTGCTTCGAATTGATATTAATAGATCTTTAATCGTTGTAACAGGTTTCAGTTATTGTTCGCCGATGGCGCAGATGAACATTAGTGGATATTTTTGTCTGTTGTAAGCATTGTGCGTTTTTCCTCATCTATTCGCCGCTTCACATGTTTCAGCTATTCGGTTACTCTCGCAGAAAAAAATGCTTGTCATAATTGTACTACACCGAGAGCTAATGGTTTTGGGCACGTCACCTGCCACTTAACAACTACTGGTACCTCCTGAGGCTGAGGACCTAATGTGAGTTACGCGACGAAGAAATGGTAGTAGTGAATCAGGACATTACCTGACGAGCAAATCTATCAGTAGGAGTGCTCACGGTTCTAAGACTTTGTATGCTATTCGCCATTTTGTATACTGTGGTGTATCTGTAAACTACAGACCTCTCCAGGAAGGATGCTACAACTGCCCTACAGGATGCTCGCTTACCAGTTTAATGCAGGGTACGGTATTTTCCGAAGATTCTGTTAATGACCATTTTTCTGTTATATTCGTTAACAATTCATTAAGCTGTACAAATATAACGCATTTAGTGAAGAGTAAAATTCTCCATCTATGTCTGTGCGTTTTGTCACCTCATATTTCAAAGACACGCTAAGGAAGGGTCGATACAACATCGTGAAACGGCCTCTAAGCGTTCCTTATTGCGTACTTGGGTAGAGACCGTATGAAATCTCCATTTCGCTCTTCATTTTGCAGAGAGCCTATACTTGACATGGTTTATACAGGTTGGACGGTAAGTTTGCCCCTGTTTTATCAGCAGAGCTGCCAAAGTTTCATGCTCTGTGGAGATGGTACCACTTTACACCGACAGATAGTGCTGGCAGTTTTAAGTGTGCGCTAGTTCAAATTACTTGCTGAATCATTTTGAACACATTCCCACAGTCGATTGCTGCTGACGAGTATTGTTATGGTGGTGCACTTTTCCTAAGAAGATGGTTTTCGTAGATTTAACACACCTGTACTTGGTAAATTCATAAAAACTTGTCATTTAGTAACTATTAATAGATGTGCTTATATTATCACTTAATGAAAGAACGGTAAAATGATTAATCTTTCCTGTAAGATTTAATTACTGAGATAAAAAGGACTGTTGTAAAAGTTTAATTTTCTACAGTTTAATAGATTTACACTTGCTTATTTAAATTAATTTTCAACATTATCTGTATACTGCACTCTGATTACTTCCGTTTTTTGTGTCTTAATGATGTCATCATCAGTAATTGAGGCCGAAACGTAAAGATGTTCGTTCTCAGATTCAAGGCTTCCATGTCAGTAAAGTGTCTTAACACCAAAATCGCCCAAACATTGGGTTTTGATCCATAACCCATTACACTTTGGTTTAACGAAGGTGATGATTGTGTTAGTAGCAGCAGCAGAGTTGGACGAACAACAAAACCCACATCAAACACTATAAAACAAAATCTGGCGTGTGGTGAAGAAAAAAATTGGCGTCGGTAGTCGGGCTGTTGCCAAGTGTCGGCATTTATCAGATGGTTACCAAGAAAGACAGAATACTGTCGGTGGGAGAAGTGTAAAAGACTTTGTTCGTAGATAGTCCCGGCGAACAGCATACTTACGTCCGGTCAACAAAACCCACGCTGTCAGAAAAAAAATCGTTCATCGTCAGTCATTATGCGAAAAAATAATGGTTGATCGTTTCAGCCATGCCAAAACTGAAGGAGTCCATACCTAAAACCTGTAAAGTACCTTTGGGCCATACTGCAGGATGCAATGTTCAAAGAACCTCGTCCATGCAAAAAAAAGACCAGCTTATTGCACGTTTCGGGAGGAATGCAACTCCGTCACCCCCGCAGACACATCAGTGCTCGCAGAGAGTTTTGACTGACGTGTTGAAGAATGTCTTCATAATCAGGGACGCCTTACACTGAGATGACATAATTCATGGGACATATCCTAACATCGTGTCGGACCTCATTTTGCCCGATGTAGTACAGTAACTCGATGTGGCATGGTCTCAACAAGTCACTGGAATTCCGTTACAGAAATATTGAGCCATGTTGTCTCTATAGAGATCCATAATTGCGAAAGTGTTGCCGGTGCACTCTGTCGTATACAAAGTACAAACTCTCCTGTCGATTACGTCCCATAAATGTTCTATGAGATTCATGTCAGTAGATCGGGGTGGCCAGGTCACTCGCTCAAATCGTCCAAAAATTTCGTCATACCAATCGCGAACAATTGTAACTCAGTGACATGGTGCATTGTCATCCACAAAAATTAGGTTGTTGTTTGGGAACAAGAAGTCTGTGAATGGCTGCAAATGGTCTCCAAATAAGCGAACATAGCCATTTCCAGTCAATGATGGTTCAATTGGACCAGAGGACTCTGTCCATTCCAAACGCAGCCCACACCGGTGTGGAGTCATTAACAGCTTGCACAGTGCCAAGGTGAGAACTTGGGTTCATGGCTTTATTGGGTCTGTATCACACTCGAATCCAACTATCAGTCCTTACCAACTGCAATGTCGACTCATCTGACCAGGCCACTGTTTTCCAGTCGTCTAAGGTCCAATCTATATGGTCACGAGTTCAGGAGAGACAGACGATGTGCTGTCAGCAAAGGCACTCGCGTCGGCCGTCCGCTGCCATAGGCTATTAACGCCAGATTTCGCCGCACTGTTCTAACGGATACGTTCGCCGTACGTCCCACACTGATTTGTGCTGTTATGTCATGCAGTTTTGCTTGTCTGTTAGCACTAAAAACTCTATGAAAACGCCGCTGCTATCGGTCGTTAAGTGAAGGCCGTGGGCCACTGCGTTGTTCGCGATGAGAAGAAATTTCTGAAATTTGGTATTCTCGGCACACTCTTGATACTGTGAACCGCGGAATATTGAATTCACTACCGATTTCCGAAATGAAATGTTCCATGCGTCTAGCTCCAACCACGATCAAAGTCTGCTAAATCTCGTCGTGCGGCCGTTATCACGTCGGAAACCTTTTCACATTAGTCACCTGAGTCCAAATGACAGCTCCGCAAATGCACTGCCCTTTTATACCCTGTGTACGCGATATTACCCCGCAGGCCGAGCACGTTGCTTCTGTCGCCTCTCGGCGGCCGATACCCGTTATTATAAGCGCACTCGGCGCTCAGGGAACGCAAACACCTGCTCGACCGTCACCGATCTTTTTGCGAAAATGCAAACCGACCCTAACAGTATCTGTCAGGATCTAGACTGCTATCGTGGCGGTTTTCAGTCCAAAGACTGATTAGACGTAGCTCTCCACGCTAGGCTATCCTGTGCAAGCTTCGTCATCTCTGCATAACAACTGCAATTTGCACCCATTTTAACCCGCCAACTGTTGTCAAGCTGTGGTCCACCTCCCCGTTCCCCTGCCCCTCCCTTACCTCCAGCTTCAAATTGAAAATTCCTTGAAGCATCAGGATGTGCCTCATTAGCTGATCGCTATGTTAAGCCAATCTGCGCCGTTCAGTTCTTTTCTCTGCAGTTCAGTTCAGTACCTTCTGATTAGTTACCTGATCTAATCAGCATTCTCTTGTAGCACCATCCACTAAGGTGACAAAAGTCATGGGATACCTCCCAATATCGTGCCGCGGATCTCCTTTTGCCCTGCTTAGTCCAGCAACTCGATGTCGCATGGACGCAACAAGTCGTTGGAAGTCCCCTGCAGAAATAGTAAGCCATGCTGCGTCTGTAGCCGTCTGTAATTGCGAAAGTATTGCCGGTGCAGCATTTTTTACACGGACTGACCTCTCGACGTTTGACAGAATTCATGTCGGGCGATCTGGGTAGCCAAATCATTCGCTCGAATTGTCCAGAATGTTCCTGAAACCAGTCACGAACAATTAATGACCGGTGACATGGTGCATTGTCATGGTTACATGAAGCCCATGAATGGCTACAAATGGTCTCCAACCACCGAACATAACCGCTTCCACTCAATGGTCGGTTCAATTGGACGCTTTCCATTCCACGTAAACACAGCGCACACCGTTATGAAACCAGCGCCAGCTTGCACAGAGCCTTTCTGACAACTTGAGTGTATGGCTTCATGGGATCTGCGCCACACTCGAACTCTACCATAAGCTCTTACCAACTGAAATCGGGAAGCATCTCAACCAGCCCGCGATTTTCTAGTCGTCTGGGGTCAAACCGATATAGTCACGAGCCCAGAAGACACAGTGCAGGCTATGTCTTGCTGTTAGCAAAGGAACTCGCGTCGGTCGTCTGCTGCCATAGAGCATAAACGGCGAATTTCGTTGCACTGTCGTAACGGATATGTCAGTCGTACGTCCCACGCCGGTTTCTGCCGTTATTTCACGCAGTGTTGCTTCTCTCTTGGCGCTGACAACTCTACGCGAATGCCGGTCGTTAAGTGAAGGATGCCCTTGGCCACTTCGTTGCCCAAGATGAGAGGTATCGCCTGAAACTTGGTATTCTAGGCACACTCCTGACACTGTAGATCTCGGTGTATTGAATTACTAACGATTTCTGAAATAGAATATCCCACGCGTCTATCTTTAACTAAGATTCCGCGATCCAAGTCTGTTTATTTCGTCGTACGGCCTTTATCACATCGGAAACCTTTCCACATGAGGCACCAGGGTACAAATGATAGCTCCGCCAATGCACTGCCCTTTTATATCTTGTGTATTCAATATTACCGGCATCTGTATATTTTATGTCGCTATCCCATGACTTTTGTCGCCTCTGTGTGAAAAACACTACAAAAATACAGACGACTGTCCAAATCGTTCATTAGAATGTAGAAATGAATTTTAATAAAAACAATTTCTGAGAAATAAAAATATTCTAAAGACCTAGAGGAAGATTTCAATCCACCGTGCACTGATGATGATAAGGTCCCATACTCCTAGGAGCGTACGGGACGATAGGGGACGATGCAGGAGACCCACACCGCCTATTAGGCAAGGTCCTAGTGGAGGTGGTGTGCCACTGCCTTCCTCCGACCGTAATGGGGATGAATGCTGATGGTGAAGAAGACACAACAACACCCAGAAACCTCGAGGCAGGGAAAATCCCTGAACCCGCCAGGAATCGAACACGGGACCCCGTGCGCGGGAGGCGAGAACGCTACAGCAAGACCACGAGCTGCAGACCCACCCTGCACTATTGTGCATATTAATCCTACGGAGTGTAACACCCGTAACAGGCACTCAAACTCGTCATTGATCGTATTATCACGTATGTGACCGACAGACAACTGGTTTTGTTCCATATATCGAGTTGTTAACAACTAGGTGCCGTATGACTCGTGATGCGGCTCACACTGTGCACTGGTGTGGCAGTGTCCACAGGAGCGTGGCGGTGGCGTGTGGAGGTGCCCGGAGCGGCCTGTCGTCACCGGAAGTGCGCTCCATGTTGGGTGTGGGGGCGGGTAACGCGGACAATGGTACCCGCGGGGGCCCCGCCCACTGAACGCCGCAGCCAATGGCCGACCGCCTCGTAATCGCGCCCGCCGGCCTCCAAGCCAAGAACTGCGCCCGCCAGGATAGCGCGCCCAGACGCCGCGAGCACACCTCTCCCTGCAGATCCGCAGCTGACAGCAGCGAGCAGCGTCTGCTGCGGGAATCACGTCAGGCTCCAGAACCGAACTTCAGTGGAGTGTCACGGAGAATCATCTGTGCCCTGGGCGGAGTATCTCTGGTCATGTTTTGTTGTTGTTGTGGTCTTCAGTCCGAAGACTGGTCTGATGCAGCTCTCCACACTAGGCCTCATCGCTGCAAACAACTACAACTTACATCCATTGCTTGACACAGGCCCACAGGAACATACTTTAATGGGTAAAGTGATGACAGTCCGTTATTTTAACACAGGTCAGTCCCGATTTTGTCAGTTGTTCCACGTTGCATGGGATGTGTCACCACCTCTGTTTCATTACTTTCATCTTCACTCATTTCTAGTCAAGGATCTGTTTCTGATTCACAATTCCGCACCAGCGCTTCTATAGACAAGACATTCATCACTGATGATACGGTTACCAATTCAGGAACCAGAGTACTTTTCGTAGCCACGCCAACCGTTACTCTGCGGCATTCTGTAATAGCTCCCTATACCACATGACACAGCACTTTAAGAAACTATCTTTTGGTGTCAAATTACAAATCTTACTCATTATAAACAAGTAGGCCCGTTTCTTGTGTGGAGTATGTAATCCACGCCTAGTTTCCTAACTAGAAGCATAATTTTTTCTTCCTTGTTTGGATCTACTTACTCAGCATTTTAAGACATCTCTGTTAACTTCATTTCGTCATTATCGACGTATTAATTTATAAAGGTTTCTGTACGTATATACACCAGAGGATGTAACTTAGAAGTTGTGAACCCGGTTCTGCCACGCTCTATTCGCCTGCAGTAAATACAGCTATTGGACTTTTCATTCAGTTGTATATTTTAATAGTTTTAACACCTGTATGTACACATCTGTTATACTGTATGAATAATCGATCAATTATATACATCCACTTCGAACTGCTTACTGTTTGCCCCTTATCAATTTTTCACCCTAAAGTCACCACACTTACCAGATTAACTATTCGTTGACCTCTCAGGATATGTACTGTCAACCTGTCTCTTCTTTTATTCAGGTTGCGTCCTATTGACCTGTTCCTTCTTTTATGCGTCGTGTGTCATAAATTTCCCCCTCATCTGTCTCAGCACATCCACACCACTTATTCGATGTACCCATCTAATACTCAACATCCTTCCGTAGTTTCACAATTCTTTATGTTTCTATTTTCTTTTTGTCTGAATAGTTTATTGTTCCGTACAAACTATACTCTGATTTACTTCAAGATAAGCCATTTACATCCATCGTTAACAAATTTCAGATGGAAACACTTTTCTTGCTGTTGACGGTCTGTCTAGTTTGACAATTGTCAGTTTTTTTGTTGTCCAAATAGCACAGCTCCCCTATTGCCTTTAGTGTCTCATTTCTTAAACTAATGCCCTCGGCATCACCTGATTTTATCCGACTACATTCCATTACTCTTTTTTTAGCTTTCTGATGTTCATTTTATAACCTGTTTACACTTTTATCTATTCAGTTCAGCTAATCGTGCGAAGTACATAGCCATCTCTGACAGAATTGCAATGTCATCGGCAAATTTCTGAATGTTTATTCATTATCTCTGAGCTTCAATTGCTTCTACATATTTCTCCTTTGTTTCCTTTGTTGCTTGTTTAATATATAACACGAGGGATAGGTTACAACCGTATCTCACTCCTTTGTCAGCTAGTGCTGCTCTTTCATGTCCTTCGACTGTAACTACAATCTCGTTTCGGTACAAGTTGTACATTACCTTCAATTCTCTGCGTTTTATCTCTGACATCTTCAGAATTTCAAGGATCCCGACGAAGAAGCACAAAACGTGCGCACAAATGAGATCTGTAAACATGTACGAAGCTCTTGAAACTGTCTATCCTGGACGAACGATTCATTTACCATGTTGCTCTATCACCATGTTTAGCGACGTGCTCTATGAACAGTTCGTCTAAGATAAATGACGGCAAGAGTTTCGCGCGTTTGCACACCTCTAATTAATGTGCAAGTGTATTCCTCTTCGCAGAGTACTGATACAGAGGTAAATGTAAATAAGTCATTGTGAAGCGCTAGCAGCCACTCAATAGATGAAATATGGAAATGACTGTTGTTGCTTATCGAGCTCGAAAAGATGGTTTCAGATGGCTGCAATACTTGCACATCGTAGAATAAAACCTGACAATAAGGTCAGAACAGGCTACGGGAGACAGACTTTACCAAATAGCTAGAGACAGATGTAAATGTTAATCCCAAGTACAATACTGGGGAGTTGCGACCATTAAACGGCATCCAATATGTGACGCGAACGCGAAAGTGTGTGGTTTTAATTTAAATTGCAGCAGCTAATACCTGTTATGCTAAAGAGCGAAGTATTTTTTTGTCATTAGTCGCCTGACTGGTTTGATGGGGCCTTATACAACTGTCCTATAGCTCTTATTCTCACAGTTAACACTACAACCAACGTCGTTAATTATTTGTTCGATTGTTTCCAATTCCTGTCTTCACCTGCAGTTTTTGTCCTCTAGTACCATGGAAGCTACCCCTGATGTGTTACCAAACGTCCCGTCATCCTATCCCTTCTCCCACTCAGTGTTTCCCACTCTTTCCTCGCTTATTCTGTGGAGAACCTCGTCATTCCTTCTCTTACCAGTTCTCATAACTTTCAGTGCCTTTCCGTAACGCCACGTCTCAGACACTTCGATACTTTTGCTTTCCGGTTTTCCCACAATCTTGGTGTCACTCCTACAAGTATAAGAAAACGAAAACACCCACGAAGGTCAAAGTAAACAGAATCTAAAATTCAATAGTTTCTGTAAGGAGACATAGCTGAAAGCCTTTTACAAACTTAAGTGTTAGAAAGTCTTTATGAGGATATTTGTCGGCATTGTGGTCTTGTACGGAAATGAAACTTGAGCGATTAGAAGGACAGAGAAGAAAGAATAGAAGTTTTGACATTTGATGCTTCAGAGGAATGATGAAGATTCGATAGAGAGATCGACTACGGATATTACAAGGAATGTTGAGAAAGGTAGGAAAATATTTTTGTTTAGCAAGAGTGACGGTACACAAATCACAAAGTCTCTGAGTAGTCAGCATAAAATATTCAGTGCCGAAGATGAAGATGTGAAGCATCGTTCAATGTGACTCAGACAAGTATGTTTCGAGCAAGATCTTAAGAGATAGGAAAGATCTGCTGTTGTGTAATAGCCGTGTTAGAAAAATGGTACGTAAACAAAAGAGAGCTTCATCACAGATTCCAGAGAAGTCAAAACATAGCAAAAGCTGAACGAAGCGAAACGGAGAGCAATGAGAGAAGCGTTTAGTGACTTTGAAAGCAAAATTTTGTGAACGAATCCGACTAAAAACCATAAGAGATTTTAGTCTTACATAAAACCAGTAAGCGCTTCGAAATTATCTATCCAACCAATCAGTCGCCGTACTCGGATCGAAACGGAGAATAACAGAGCAAAGGTTTAAATACTGAATTCGATCGTCCTAAATTGTTTCACCGCGGAAGAACGTACTCGGTCCTTCCTTTCCATCATCGCACGAGCATCGAAATGGCAGATACTGAGATAATCTATCGCGGAATAGAAAAGCAACTACAATCGCTTATTAGTGCAAAGGTGTCAGTATCAGATGAGATACCTGTAAGATTCTATAAAGATTATGCGAAAGAACTTGCTCCCCATCTAGCAGCAGCGTATCGTATAGTTCCTTGGAGCAACGAAGAGTTCTTAGCGTCTGGAAAAAAGCGCAGGTCATTCCCTTTTTCAAGAAGCGTCGTAGGACGGGTACACATAGGCCTACGTCGTTGACGTCACTCTGTTGTAGAGTTGTGAAACACGTTTTATGCTCAAGAATTACGACATTTTTGGAGGGTTGCGGTTGTTTATTTGTCTAGGGGCCTCATACTATTTAATCCGGCGCTTCGCCTACCACTGGCTTTGGTTAAATGTATCTCCTGAAAATCTCTCCATGGACTGCATGAAGTTGGTAACCTGTATGACTCATTTCTCTCTGTATGCTGATTCTGACAGGCGTCCAGTAGTGAAGGATTGTGCCTGCACTCACATGTCTTCGGCTGGCTAACTTGCTGCCACATAGAGAAAGTCCGGTGGAGTGGTAGGGTAGCTGAGAGTACATTAGCTACCACGTTTCCATCACATATTTATCAGTTCCACGCAATTTTGTTGTTCTTATTCCTTTCCCTACGACGCACATTTTAATAATGGAGACGAAGGCCCACAGAGTCGTGTCAAAATCTGCCATTTCTGAAAAAGTCAGATAAGACTGTTCAATAAAAAATATTTAGAATAAGTGAATGAACAAGCTGTCCTCGGAAGTACGTATAGCAGAGTGGACCATTTGCAAGTTCTGAGCGAAGCTACGGGACAGACAAATGAAAGTGAATTAGCACTGGAACGGCACGTCCAGGCGTGCTACCTTAGCTGGGGTAAACAACCCAGGCCATTCAATTATCTAGAACCGGTAATCAGGGCTCAAAGCAATCAGTGTCAGAACCGTTTTAAATACTCAAGTTTCCGATTGTATGGGCCCTTTTTTCTTTAAAAACATTTACATTTAAATAAAATGACAGTTACAGAAGTATAAATCCCTGACCAAAGCCAACTATAGGTTTTAAGTAAAAGTATCTACGGCACATTGCCGCAATAAATTACAACCAAATAATAGAGATTTAAGCTTAAATTCGACTCGGTGGCCGGTTGATTAGAAAAATGCAAAAATCGTTTAAGAGGTAACAGTTTTATACAAACTTTTAAAAAAGATACGCAACATGGGCCACTAAAGATCTTCCCTAAAAACAGATGTAGACATAAAACTAACCTCGCCGTAACGGCAGGTCCAGTGTAATTTCAAGGCCATAAATTTTTAACCTAGTGTTTTTTACTGAGGAACAGTTAGAAAAATGCCAAACCCCGGGCCAACGATCGGCTATAGATTTTAAGTGTCCATAGTCAAAGGCTACGACACACTGGCCAGTTGAATTTCAAAAGGGGGGCTAAGCTTTAAGAGGCCGTTAGTAGAGCCTGGCTTCTTTACTAAACGGTCAGTGCGCCGGTTTAGTCTAAAGATTAGAACCGTTGCTCTAATTGTAATTTAAATGTGGCATGACCTGAGCCTTTAGGAAGTTTTACTTGTTTCTGATCCGGTGTTATTCATTGGTCGACACCTTGATCAAAAATGGTTCAAATGGCTCTGAGCACTATGGGACTTAACTTCTGAGGTCATCAGCCCCCCTAGACTTACAACTACTTAAACCTAACTAACCTAAGGACATCACACACATCCATGCCTGCGACCGTAGCGGAGGCGCTGTTCCAGACTGAATCGCCTAGAACCGCTCGGCCACCTCGGCCGGCTACACCTTGATCGGATTTACTTTAAAACTTGTACTACCACTCTGTTTAACGTATAAGTGCGTTAATGCCTTCAGTGTCTAAAGGCTTACTTGTTTCAGTTTGACCCAGCTGTAATTTGCTATTCAACGTATCGGTTCCAGTGCCGACCGCAACTTTAAGGAAGCAAGCGAGTACTTATAAAGCCTCAACACATACCACACTTGAATTATAAATAGAGCAACAGTTCTGATCATTAGGTGAAATCGGCCCAATGGCCGTTTAGTTAAAGCAACCAGGCTCTAGTGAGCCACTTAAGGAAACAAGTGAACAGTTCTAAAGCCTCAGTATATGCTACTGTTAAATTACAAATAGAGCAACAGTTGTAATTTTTATGTTACAATCTGTACAGTTTTAGGCAAATAACCATTAGAATTTACTCAAGGTAAGCCTGAGTATTTAAAGTTAGCCCGGCTTTTCAGCCGGATAACGACCTACAGGAAAACAATAGACACAGATTATACTTTAAAAATACATTACTTTCAGAGCCGTACAGCTGCACTGATAAGGGGGGCCAGCATCGGTGTCCCATTCAAAAGTGGCTCCAATAAGATCAAATCAAGGACGTTAGCCGCCACACTCGTGACATTGAAACACGCCAAAAGTGCGTCTAAGTTTGGGGCTGCTATTTGCCGGTACCACACTCATGTATTCACTTAACCCACAGTAATGTACTGAAACAGACCAGAACTACACTGAAGCGGCAAAGGTACTGGTAGAGGCATGCATATTCAAATACAGAGATATGTAAACAGGCAGAATACGGAGCTGCGGTCAGCAACGCCTATACAAGACGTGTCCGGCGCAGTTGTTATATCGGTTACTGCTGCTACAACGGCAGCTTATCAAGATTTAAGTGAGCTTGAACGTGGTGTCATAGTCGCCGCACGAGCGATAGGCATCTGCGAGGTGCCGACCGCTGTGGCCGAGCGGTTCTAGGCGCTTCAGTGCGGCACCGCGTTGCTGCTACAGTCGCAGGGTCGAATCCTGCCTCGGGCATGGCTGTGTGTGATGTCCTTAGGTTAGTTAGATTTAAGTAGTTCTAAGTCAAGGATACTGATGACCTCAAACGTTAAGTCCCATAGTGCTTGGAGCCATTTGAATTTGAATCTCCGAGGTAGCGACGAAGTGGCGATTTTATCGTACGACCATTTCACGAGTGTACCGTGAATTTCAGCAATCCAGTAAAACAGCAAATCTCCGACAGAAGTGCAACACTTCCGAAAATTGTTGCAGATTTCAACGCTAGCCCTTCAACAAGTGCCAGCGTGCGAACCATTCAATGAAACATCATCGATATGGGCTTTCGGATCCGAAAGCCCACTCGTGTACCCTTGATGACTGCGCGCCACAAAGCTTTACGCCTAGCCTGGGCCCGTCAATACCGATATTGGACTGTTGATGACTGCAAACATGTTGCCTGGTCGGACGAGTTTCGTTTCAAATTGTATCGAGCGGATGGACGAGTACGGGTATGGAGACAACCTCATGAATCCATGGGGCCTGCTTGTCAGCAAGGGACTGTTGGAGCTGGTGGAGGCTCTGTAATGGTGTGGGGCGTGTGCAGGTGGAGTGATATGGGACCCCTGATACGTCTAGATACGACTCTGACAGGTGACACGTACTTAAGCACCCTGTCTGATCACCTGCATCCATTCATAACCATTGTGCATTCGGACGGACTTGGCAATTCCAGCAGGACCATGCGACACCCTACAATACAGAATTGCTACAGATTGGCTCCAGGAACACTCTTCTGAGTTTAAACACTTCCGGTGGCCACCAAACTCGCCAGGAATGAACGTTATTGAGCATATCTGGGATGCCTTGGAACGTGCTATTCAGATGAGATCTCCACCCACTCGTCCACTCAGACATTAGTCGAGCCCATGCCACGTCGTGTTGCGGCACTTCTACGCGCTCGCTTGGGCTCTACACGATATTAGGCAGGTGTGCCAGTTTCTTTGGCTCTTCTATGTATAACAATAATAAAGGAAAACGCCAGAGAAAACACACGCTCATTAAAATTCTATGAACAGTACTGCGCAAAGAGCGAAAGATGGGGGCGGGGGAGGGGTGGGGGGGGTGGGGGGGGGGGAAGTTAACCAACGTCTTCATCCAAGATCACCAAAACACGAAGTTTGGAGGACAAGAAGGGCGGGAATGCGATAAGGTCACACTATGACAGACAGAGGAAGGCAGTTTCCGCTACTAGGAGAAATCAACCGACGCTTCCAAGAAGCCAATGATTCCGAATAAACAATCTGAATCCGTCGGAGGGGAGGCCACAACGTTTGGAACGCGGATTTACTTCAAACTTCGTACACTCATAATACTCCACGAGAACAACACAATGTGTACTTCTCAAACGTTATTGAGAAAATCGCAAGACAATTTCGGTCGTCAAATATATACCTGTGCGTGGCCATTTTTACCATGAAGCGCCGGAAAAAAAAAAAAAAGTGGTTAGCGTTCAAGACCTGTAATCGCTGGGTCACTGGATCGAGTCCCGCTCGTCAGTTTTATTTCTAACACAGTCATTTTCTTTACTATCTATATTACAACTGATGTAATGGGAAAAATACGTGTAATCGGATGAACTTTTATTAAATTTAAATGTTATTTGGCAGTCTACAAATTTTTATTATCACAAGTAATATAATATTCATAACTACCGACTAGTAAACGACCAAAAGCATGAAGTGATGAAAATGTATGCTTGTCCGTGTCTTCAAAATTGTTCGTGTTGAATCGAAAGAGAACGAGAAATTGCTTCTCGTGAAGACGCTATTATAATACACCCGATACTGCATGACAAATGATCAGTGCCGATATTTAAGGAAATGCTGTGTTATGCATGATTTGCTTCAAGTTCTAGGGGACTGATGACCATAGATGTTAAGTCCCATAGTGCTCAGAGCCATTTGAACCATTTGAACCATGATTTGCTTCAGAATTATCGGCTGAAAGAGAGGTTTGTTTTTCCACGGAAAACTTCAAAAGACCTTGCGTGTGCGGAAACATGGCATTTATTCAATGCAGCTGGTGCCGTTTAGCTTTGTTTTTCATGTTTTTACGAAAAATACCATCCCGAAACTTGTACTCGTAATGTCGAAAGCGACGATTAATTGTATATCTTTCGAAAGCCGTCTGTGCCGGTCGAAACTTGGAGGTAACAAGTCGTTTAGGCCTCCTTTCAGGTATAAGGGATTTGTCAAATCACGGACAAGCATACATTTTCAATATCACTTTATGCGTTTGGCCGTTTAATATTCGGTAGTTATGAATATTATATTATTTGTGATAATAAAAATTTGTAGACTCCCAAATAACATTGTAAATTTAATAAAAGTTTATCCGATTACATGTATTTTTCCCATTACATCAATTGTAATATAAATAGTAAAGAAAATGACAGTGTTAGAAATAAAAAAAAACTGACGAGCGGGACTGGATCCAGCGACCCAGCGATTACAAGGCTCGAACGCTAACCACTTTTTTTTTTATCTCATTTTGTTCGTTGTATCTGCTCGGGGCGGACGTCGCAAGACACCCGTTTCAGTTCGACGTTGATCCATTAACTCAGTTTTTTATTACAGAGGGCAGCTAACCCTCTGACCGAACACGCTGAGTTGCCGTGCTGGCATCACTCGGCTGCCGGCGCTTCATGGTAAAAATGCCCACGCACAGGTATGTATTTGACGACCGAAATTTTCTCAATAACGCTTGAGAAGTACGCGCTACTGCTTACACATTTTGTTGTCCTCGTGGAGTACTACGAGTGTACGAAGTTTGCAGTAAATCCGCGTTCGAAACGTCGTGGCCTCCCCTTGTAAGGGCTCACATTCCCATGCTTACGTGTTTGTTGCCAGCCAGACAACTGCCAGGCAAAACCAATAACTAAATCGCCAAGAGGAAATTGTAAGCTCAAGTATACACATCCCAATCCGGGCGCCCGGTACCGGTGGAATATTCACTCCAAGACGCATAGGGAACAATGTCACCGCCTCCCGCCCGGTCGTCACACGGCCTCTGTCTGAACGCCGGCGGTTCTCGCAGCCCACTTCCGCTTCCGCTCCCCTCTCTGACCGCCATGCGGTCGCAGCGACCCCTAGCACGCCAGCGCCCTCTACGAAACTCAACGGTTCAAGCAAGTTTTGTAGGATTCGTGGCTTTAGAGGAAGTTTTTCTGTCAGATTTTGTATCTGTACCATCTTTCCTGGATAAACCAGGCGTTAATTGAACCTGAATTTATTTACTGAAGGATACAGGGTGTTTCCGCTAGAGCGTTCAAAAATTTAACAGGACATAGAGAATGTTCCACTGAACAATTTGAGGTAGGGACCCTGGGGTCGGAGAGGCCAGCTTAATGAGATGGAATGGAATGAGCGTACGGCATTGTTGGCCGGGAGGCCTCAACCGGGGAAGTTCGGCTGCCAAGTGCAAGTCTTATTTCAGTCGACGCCACATTGGGCGACTTGCGCGTCGGGGATGAGGATGAAATGATGATGACGACAACACAACACCCAGTCCACGAGCGGAGAAAATTTCCAACCCGGCCGGGAATCGAACCCGGGCCCGCTTGCATGGGAGGCGAGCACAGTACCACCCAGATAAGCAGGAGGACAGCTTTAGGAGATAATAGGAATAAAATCATATCACTGTATTTTTTATTTACATTAGTTACTGCTAAATAAAAATACCATTATCGACACAATGAACTTACCATTTGCGCTAAATCTTACAAAATGTGCTGAAACTGAATGAAAAGAATGACATAGGCGAACAAGACTCTGACGAACCCTGACATACATCCCTGGTGTGTTTCGAATCACATCACATCACAGGCAGCTACAATTCTGGGGACTAATTCCACCTCCGTATCCACTGGTGTCTCATACACAAGTGACTTTAAACAGCCCCGTACGAAATAATCAAGGGGATTCAGGTCAGATGACCTCGCAGGCCATGGAATAGGACCTCCCTTTCAAATCCAGCGACCAGGAAATACTGTACCGGTACTGCTCCATCGTACTCTACGTCTCTGAGCAGCACTGAGTAATGAATGGGTCTGTCGTTGATTCATAGCACGTTCTGTCATGAGACAATGTAAATTCGACACAACAGAGCCTCTTACGGACAAGTAAAGCAGGCAAAACCTGCATCATGACTTTCTGTAATCGGGCCCATCCTCCTTGTTTTCTTCCACGAAATAAAGAATGTACAATTAAGTAAACAGCACAGTACGTATAAACTTATACGCATGTTAGTTGTAAATTGGCTGGAAAACCGTCATGCTAAACAAAGCGGTAGACAAATTTACTTCCATATCTCCTTAAGCTGGCTTCTCCGACCCCGGTTTCCCTGCCTCAAATTGTTCAGAGGAGCTTTCTGTATGACCTGTTACAATTTTGCACGCTCTTACGGAAACACCCTCTATAAATACTGCCATTTCCATTAGAGTTCATCACTATAGTGGGATATTTAGAACTGAAAGTTAAGTTAGACTAGGAGAATGCACAGAATCAAAACTGTTCCCGCAGCACTACAAGGAGTTTTCAGGCTTATAGATTGGGAATAAGAAGAAGAAATACGTGTTATTGGAACATGTCTGAACCACCTTACTTTACGGAAACAGCCTGTATAAATATTGCCATTCCCATTGGAGTTCATCACTATAGTAGGAAATTCAGAACTGAAAGTTAAGTTAGGCAAGGAGTATGCACACATCCAAAACGGTTCCCGGTAGCTCTATATGGAGATTTCAGACCCATAGAGTGGCAATAAGAAGAAGAAATACGTGGAATGGAACATGTCTGAACCATCTTCCTTTTAATGAAGGATGTGTACTGTTTGTCGCTAATGTAAATAAAAACAAGTAAGTTATGGATGAACTTCACAGAGCAAGTTTGAAAATATGCCTGCAAATCAATTACAATAAGACTAAAGTGACGTATAACTGCAATCAAATGGGGAATAGTTGAAATTAACAATGAAGTCAGAACTGGTTGATGAGGGCTTTTTTATTGAGGGAAGTTGACAACTTCTAGATAGACAGCGAAAGCAATAAACAAAAGAGTGAAAATGACGACTTTTGTTAACCTAAATAGAGTTTTCGAAATAAAGCTCCCATTGCGCCTGACCTCATTGAGAGTTAGTAGTTTGCGGTGGAAATATGAGGGAGCAACATGGATGTCTATCGCTGATGGCCGTAATACTTCGAAATCTCTAGAGGAGGACTCATCTAACACTTAATGGTAACAATTGTTTAAAACTGTACGTATGGAAATTGTTGCAAAGATAGAACTTGACAAAACCTCTTACCGAGGAAGGTATTTTGTCTAAGAAACATGCCAAACTATATGAGTAAGAGAAGAAAAAGACACATAGTGTACAAATTGCGCAGTTTGTAATTTAGCTGTGGCCTGGTTTCTGACAACTGGGAAGGACGAGAGGTAATTGCTTCTGCCAGGTTGTCACAAGCCTCTTAACCCATTAGAATTACACGGCTAAGCGCTATCCAACGTGGTTGTACCAGTTTTTGCCGTTGGGTACCTGCACTCCTGTTTAATTTATGTGCAGTTAGATGAGAAGGCGTCAATTATCTTTTTCATTTCCTGTCGGCACAGGAAGATAGAATCGCTCCGACATTTTTCACGCACCGCAATTTCTTTTTTCACGTGACTGTCCCAACGAATAGACAGATGGGTGTCCGCCGATGTCGTAAGCTCAACGTACTATCAGGTGTTCTCCATATGACGCGACCTACATTATCCGACCGAGCGAATGCGTTCTGTTGCTTATTGTCCTCGTTTCGTTAGGACGAACAGGAGATTACCTGACCATGTCTCGGTCCTGACTCCTTTCGTGTCACCAGCTGGTGGGCCTAGTTGTATACACTGACGGAAAAAAGAAACCAAAAAATGATTAACTTACAGTAATTAAATTCCGGGAATACATTTGTTTAGTTAATACACTTAAGTGATTAACATTCTAAGAACACAGGTTAATGTAAGCGCAAGATAGGCCTAAGCCATTGCAAATGTGAAATGCTGGTACATTAATAACCGGTGTAACCGCCAGGACGTTGAATGCAAGCATGTAAACGTGCATGCATTATGTCGTACCAGTGTCGGTGGATGTCAGTTTGTGGGATGGAGTTCCATGCCTACTGCACTTGGTCGGTCAATATAGGGACGGTTAAAGGTGGTTGTGGATGACACTCGAGTCGTCGTCCGGTGATGTGCCATATGTGCTCGATTGGGGCAGATCTGGTGATCGGGCAGGGCAAGGCAACAAGTCAGCACTCGATTAGGGCATACTGGGTTACAACAGTGGTCTGTGCGCGAAAATTACCACGGTGGAAAGCACCCAGTCCATGGGTTGTTCAAAAATGGTTCAAATGGCACTGAGCACTATGGGACTTAACTTCTGAGGTCATCAGTCCCATAGAACTTAGAACTACTCAAACCTAACTAACCTAAGAACATCACACACATCCATGCCCGAGGCAGGATTCGAACCTGCCACTGTAGCGTTCGCGCGGTTCCAGACTGTAGAGCCTAGAGCCGCTCGGCCACCCCGGACGGCCATGGGTTGTTCAGATGTTCAAATATGTGTGAAATCTTATGGGACTTAACTGCTAAGGTCATCAGTCCCTAAGCTTACACACTACTTAACCTAAATTATCCTAAGAACAAACACACACACCCATGCCCGAGGGAGAACTCGAACCCCCGCCGGGACCAGCCGCCCTATCAAACCACTTGCCTGTCCCGCTGGAGGAGGGACCATTCCAACAACGGCTGGAAATGCGGTTCATACATGATGGAGCACCAGCCCATTTTCTCCGAAATGTCCGATAACACCTCACACAAACATTTAATGGACAGTGGACTGGTCAGCGAGGTCCAGTACGTTGGGCAGATCGTTCCCCACATCTTATTCCCTTAAATTTTTGGCTGTGTAGGCACTTGAAATCTTTGGCGTATGTAAGTCTTTCACGATGTACAAAGCCTACAGGAATGCGTCATCAATACCTGCCAGTGCATCTTTGACCAACGTGGAGTTTTTCAGAGTGTGCGTTACTCTCTAAGACGTCGAACAGAGGCTGTGAACGGACACCATATTGTTCAAGAACGCTAGCACAACAGGTCGAATCAAGTGTTCAAATGTGTGTGAAATCTTATGGGACTAATCTGCTAAGGTCATCAGTCCCTAAGCTTACACACTACTTAACCTAAATTATCCTAAGGACAAACACACACACCCATGCCCGAGGGACAGGTCGAATCACCGACTGACGTACAAACTTGCAGTCAGAGTGCGTGGGATAACCACGAGAGTGCTCCTGTTATCGTAAGAAATCGCACCGCAGGCCAGAACTTCAGGTGTTGGTCCACTGTGTCTAGCACGCAGTCAGGTTTGTTGCACGTCTTCAACCACGCCCTTTCTAAACAACACAAGGCCATCACTGGCACCGAGGCAGAATCAGCTTTCATCAGAAAACACAACAGACCTCCACCCTGCCCTCCAATGAGCTCTCGCTTCACACCACTGATGCCGCAATTGGCGGTGGTTTCGGGTCAGTGGAATGCACACTACAGGGAGTCTGGCTCGATCAGTCCTAGAAGTAACCGATGTTGAACAGATAGTTGTGTCATTGTGGCGCCAACTACTGCTCAAATTGCTGCTGTAGATGCCGTACGACGAGCCAGAGACTTACGCCGAAACGATGGTTTTTGCTGTTGGAAGTGTCAAGCGACCGCCCGGAGGCTGGTCTCAAAAATGGCTCTGAGCACTATGGGACTTAACAGCTGACGTCATCAGTCCACTAGAACTTAGAACTACTTAAACCTAACTAACCTAAGGACATAACACACATCCATGCCCGAGGTAGGATTCGAACCTGTGACCGTAGCGGTCGCGTTGTTCCAGACTGAGGCGCCTAGAAGCGCTCGGCCACAGCGGCCGGCGAGGCTGGTCTTCTTGCGACCGTACCTATCTGTGACAACCATTGCCGGCAATCATGCCCAGTGGCTACATTCTGTGCCAAGTCTTTCTGCAATTTCGCAGAAGAAAGAACTAGCTTCTTGTAGCAATATTATACGACCTTTTTCAAACTTAGTGACATGTTGATAATGAGATCTTTGTCACCTTAAAGACATTCTTGACTAACATCTCAAACACGACTAACGCTCACTGCAGCTGATTTGCATCCTCACAGTAACGCTACAAGCGCCGCTCTTATGCGACTGGCGCGAAATCTGAATAGACATGATCTTCGAGGTGTAGAAACACACATACCAACTTCCATTTATGTCGCACGACTCCTTCTTTGTGCTACAATTTTTTTTTTTTGCGTCAATATATTTTGTGTTGGCTTTATTCTCACTAGTTATAAAGTAAGTGGCCAGTGCTAGGCATTATTGTAATCCCCCCCTTTTTTTTTCAACCTCTTCATACCTCTCACTATAATGCGGATGCCGGCAATTCCCTCACACCAGGATGACTACAACTCTTTCCAGGTAGGGGTGCAAATTAATATGGAAGATATAGCTGCCGCTAAAAATGAGGTTCCTGTCAAGCTATTGCTAAAAATGATACTCTGGCAGTAGTTGAAGAAATTCACTGAATTGAGCAGTAGTAATGTTGACAGAGGAGAAGGGGTACAAAAGCAGAATGGAGGGCTAGGACGGTGGTTGTACACTGCACATCTGTTCTGAATATGGCTTTTGGAATATTTGATCAAAATTTTCCGGACAGCCAGCTGAAATGGAACTCTCAGACTCCTGAAACTCATGAATCAAAGAAAAAGGAAGGGAGATGAAAGTCCCAGTGACATCGGGATCGTTAACGACAGTTTAATTTCGCTTTAAATGAGAATGGTGAAGGAAACTGGTAGAGACTTTGTTTAAGGAACATATCTGTGTTATGCTCCTGTGAATTAGGGAAACAGTACTAAAACTAATTTTGCTGAACAAATGTACATTACGCTTCCAAGGGAAGAAAACTTGATTTTCTCGAAGTATTAGAAATTTATCCCATCATTAAGAAGGCCCCCATACGGTTTTGAATGAACAGAAAGAGTTTAGCGAGAATTATTTCTTCAGTATCTTCAATGAAATGTTATAGATGCGATTAGTCGTTGCTAATCTGGGTATGCGTATATTCCGGTGTGGGCTGTCGTAACACTGCCGCCATCCGCCTTCTAGCTGCGCCTGCCTGCAATGTTGTGGCGGCCGTCGCTATCAGCTCTCGCCTCATCTCGGAGAACACTTTTACATTGTAAAATTATATGAAGAATAGCGCGGCAGTCCCTGCTGTTTATAGCTTTAAGATCATTTGGGTGTTCTATATTTTATACATATATTTTCATTTTATTAATGACGATTTGACCGCTGGTTGTTTTTTTTAATGATTATTCCTTTGCAGAATGAGATTTTCCCTCTGCAGCGGAGTGTGCGCTGATATGAAATTTCCTGGCAGATTAAAACTGTGCCGGACCGAGACTCGAACTCGGGACCTTTCCCTTTCGCGGGCAAATGCTCACGGTGTTTTTTTTTTGATCTCATTTTGTTCGTTATAGTTCGTTGTAATTGTTCGTGGCGGACGCCCGCTGACGCCCGTTAAAGTTCATTATTGATCCAGTCACTCAGTTTTTTATTACATAGGGCACCAAACCCTCTGACCGAGCATGCTGAGCTACCGTGCCGGCATCCGGCTGAGCTACCCAAGCACGACTCATGACCCGTCCTCACAGCTGTACTTCAGCCAGTACCTCGTCTCCTACCTTCCAAACTTTACAGAAGCTCTGCCGGCCGCGGTGGCCGAGCAGTTCTAGGCGTTACAGTCTGGAACCGCGCGACCGCTACGGTCGCAGGTTCGAATCCTGCCTCGGGCATGGATGTGTGTGATGTCCTTAGGTTAGTTAGGTTTAAGTAGTTCTAAGTTCTAGGGGACTAATGACCTTAGAAGTTAAGTCCCATAGTGCTCAGAGCCATTTTTTTTTTTACAGAAGCTCTCCTGCGTACCTTGCAGAACTAGCACTCCTGAAAGAAAGGATATAGCGGAGACATGGCTTAGCCACAGCCTGGGGGATGTTTCCAGAATCAGATTTTCACCCTGCAGCGGAGAGTGCGCTGATATGAAACTTCCTGGCAGATTAAAACTGTGTGCCGGACCGAGACTCGAACTCGGGACACAGTTTTAATCTGCCAGGAAGTTTCATTATTCCTTTGCATTATTACATTAGGTACAAGTTAAACATTATCTTTATTTTTAGTCGTCGTTACTGTGTTCCTTTGCAGTACACATTCGATTTAGTTTTGTAAATGCAAGCGCTCCCTTAGCACCTGTCGCCCGTGTTGGCTACTTCGGTTGTCCAGTAGGAGCCCTTGCATAATTCAGTTAGTTTTGACGTGTCTTGTAAGGCTGGTGAGCTTGCAGCATTTTCCTAACATTCTTCAACCTGCACGCATTTTGTAAAGATGACTACTTCATAAGCCATACAAGATTATTCTTTCATAAGCCAGGGTACGATATTTCCCTCTCATTTTATGACGGTTGATCACATAGCTTTATTATAAAACTGCTGCGAACTGATTGGATGTTTGTAGCTACAGGTCAGCTGACAACTTTTGGAATCGTTGCATGTACTGTTCTCACGATAATACCTGCTATACCACTGCAAATATTGAGCTTTTGATGCAAGTTTTACTCATGCAATTAGAAATTTTCCTATGTTACCCATCATCCTGTGAGATTACGGTGTGTTATTCACATTTTTAGCGCTACGCTGTACTTTGATGTTTTCATTATTTGGCTCTCACATATGATTTCTCTTTTACATATGGCACGTTGCCAGTTAACTATATAAGGCAGCTTCCCTGTCTTATAGTTTTCAACTTCACTCCCCTGTTATTTTTATAGTTTTAAAATTAACTGGACTTAGGCACAATCTTCTTGGATTTTATTTTTGAATTAATGCCAGTTATGAAGGATCTGCCTCCTACAAACCACGTGTTGGCAGTTAACGATATACTACAGATCTCTGCCTTACAATTTAAACTTTATACCATTATTATCTTTGTAATATTAAAACTCATTTGGCTGTAGAGATAAGCTTTTTAAGATTTTTGATCTAAAATTCTCTCGGCAGGTCTGGGCTGAAAGGCGTACCCAGGAGCAATTACAGATACAGATCACAATTTAGTAGTGATGAAGAGTAAGCTGAAGTTTAAGAGATTAGTCAGGAAGAACCAGTACGCAAAGAAGTGGAATACGGAAGTACTAAGGAATGGTGAGATACTCTTGAAGTTCTCTAAGCCTATAGATATAGCAATAAGGAATAGCTCAGTGGGCAGTACGGTTGAGGAGGAATGGACGTTTCTGAAAAGGTCAATCACAGAAGCTGAAAAGTAAAACATAAGTTCAAAGAAGGTAACTGCGAAGAATCCATAGGTAAGAGAAGAAATTCTTCAGTTTTCTGATGAAAGACGAAAGCACAGAAATGTTCAGGGGTATTCAGGAATCTAGAAATGCAAGTCACTGAGAAATGAAATAAAGAGAACTGCAGGGAAGCTAAGACGAAACGGCTACATGAGAAATGTGAAGAAATCGAAAAAGAAATGAATGCCGGAAGGACCGACTCAGCATATAGGAAAGTCAAAACAGCCATCGGTTAAATTAAAAGGAAGAGTGGAACATTAAGAGTGCAACGGGAATGGTTACAGAAGAATATGAGCTTGGGACACGGAATGAGAGAGGAGAAAGGCTAATTAAGGTCTGCAATAGATTTCAGCTAATAATAGCAGTAAATGCAGTGGAGAGAGCAGATAGGTGGAAAGAATAAACTGAATGCCTGTAAGAGGGGAAGATTTGTCTAATGTGATAGCAAAAGAAACAGGAGTCGATATGTAAGAGACAGGGGATACAGTATTAGAATCGGAATTTAAAAGAGCTTTCGAGGACTTAAGGTCAAATAGGGCAGAAGAGATGGAAACATTATATCAGAATTTCTAAAATCATTAGGAGAAGTGGTAACAAAACGATTATTCACGTTGTTGTGTGGAATGTATGAGTCTGGCAACATACCATCTGCCTTTCGGAAAAATGTCATTCACACAATTCCAAGGAGTGCAAGAACTGACAAGTGCGAAAATTCTCGCACAATCAGCTTAACAGCTCATGCATCCAAGTTTCTGACAAGAATAATATACAGAAAAATGGAAAAGAAAGTTGAGGATGTGTTATATGGAAATCATTTAGGCTTTAGGAAAGGTAAAGGCACGAGAGAGGCAATTCTGCGGTGCGGTTAATAAGGGAAGCAAGACTAAAGAAAAGTCAAGACACGTCCAAGGATTTGTCGACCTGAAAAAAGCGTTTGACAATGTGAAATGGTGCAAGATGCTAGAAATTCTGAAAAAAATAGGGGTAAGCTATAGGGAGAAACGGGTCATATACAATATGTACAACAGCCAGCAGGGAATAATAAGAGTGGAGGACCAAGAACGAACTGCTCGGTTTAAAAATGGTGTAAGACAGGGATGTAGTATTTCGCCGCTACTTTTCATCTGTACATGGAAGAAGCAATGATGGAAATAAAAGAAAGGTTCAGGAGTGGGAATAAAATTCAAGGTTAAAGGATATCAGTGATCCGATTCGCTGACGACATTGCTATTCTGAGTGTAAGTGAATAAGATTTACACGATGTTCTGAATGGAATGAACAGTCTAACGAGTACAGAATATGGATTGAGAGTAAATCGAAGAAAGACGAAAGTAATGAGAAGTAGCAGAATTGAAAACAGCAAGAAACTTAACATTAGGACCGATGGATACGAAGTAGATGAACTTAAGGAATTGTGCTACCTAGGCAGCAAAATAACCATTGACGGACGGAACAAGGAAGAAATCAAAAACACACTAGCGCTGGCCAAATGGGCATTCCTGGCCAAGAGAAGTCTACTAGTATCAAGCACAGGCCTTAATTTGAGGAAGAAATTTCTGAGAATGTACGGTAGTGAAATGCAGACTGTGGGAAAACCAGAACGGAAGAGAACCGAAGCATTTGAGATGTGGTGACGAAAGATGAAAATCATGTGGACTAGTATGACTGGAATGAGGTGGTTCTGCGCAGAATCGGAGAGGACAGGAATATGCGGACAGGATGATAGGACATCTGTTAAGACATAAGGGAATGATTTCCGTGGTACTAGAGGGAGCTGTAGAGGGCAAAAACCGTAGAGGAAGATAGAAATTGGAATACATCCAGCAGATAATTGGGGACGTAGGTTGCAAGTGCTACTCAGAGCTGAAGAGGTGGGCACAGGAGACGAATTCGTGGCGGGCCGCATCAAAACAGTCAGGAAATGATGAAAAAAAATCGCTACCGAAGGTTTTTTTTGTGCAGAGAACTTAAAGTCAACAGCAGTATCTACAGACTGAGAGAACTAAAAACGCACATCATCAGCCCTCAGTAGTTCAGTATCCACGTTCTTCCTTCCGGGCGAGTCTCATAAACTTTAGTCTACTCTTCATAATTACTAAATTGTGATGCAAATGTATATCTGCTCCTAGGTACGCATTACAATCCAGTACCCTATTTTGTAATTTCTGTCTCACCAATGATGTAATTCAGCTAGAATTTTCCCGTGTCTCCAGGCCGTATACAAGTATATCTTCTCCTCTTGTGATTTTTGAATAGTGTAATTGCTACTACTAGCTGAAATTTATTGCAGAATTGTCCTCTCTATCCTTCCTAATACTAAGCCGACATTCGCATGAAACTCTTTCTTCTCTTCGATCCCCTACTATTGCATTCCAATTCCTGATGATTTTTAGAGTTTCGTCTCGCTTTAGATGTTGTGTTAGCAGTTCAAAGTCCTCATATATTTATTTGTTCTATCATTTTATCTTCTCATTATGACATCGGCATGTACACAATTCCAAGGAGTGCAAGAACTGACAAGTGCGAAAATTCTCGCACAATCAGCTTAACGGCTCATGCATCCAAGTTTCTGACAAGAATAATATACAGAAAAATGGAAAAGAAAGTTGAGGATGTGTTATATGGAAATCATTTTCTAAACAAACAATCTACAAAACAATTGAGAAGATCGAATTCACAACATCTGCTGCAGACAAGAAGAAGAATACTGTGAAGAACACAGCTGCTACTGCACTTGTCGACGGACCATGTGTTTTCTGTGGATGTAGACTTAATTTCAGCATTGACATTAACGATTCATTTACTCATGGTAATGGTTGGTTGACTGTAGCTATTGTACGAGGTGGTAGTGGAGTTCCCAGTTTCTCATGAGAACAATCCTACCACTGAACTTTTCGCAGTAACTCACTCTCTGCCCTACTTATCTGTCAACAATGAACTGTGTTCGCGTTACGTCATTTTCTGCTGCAGTTGGAAATTTGGAAATTTTTGGTAAGGTCTCATGGGACCAAACTGCTAAGGTCATCGGTCCCTAAGCTTACGAACTACTTAATCTAAGATAAACTAACTCGCGCTAAGGACAGCATCCACACCCATTTCCGAGGGAGGACTCGAACCTCCAGCGGGAGGGGTCGCGCAATCCGTGACATGGCGCCTCAAACCGCGCAGCAACTCCGCGCGGCTCTCTGTAACTCACTCTCTGCCATACTTATCTGTCAACAATGAACTATGTTCCCGTTACGTCATTTTCTGCTGCAGTTGGAAATTTGGAAATTTTTGGTAAGGTCTCATGGGACCAAACTGCTAAGGTCATCGGTCCCTAAGCTTACGAACTACTTAATCTAAGATAAACTAACTCACGCTAAGGACAACACCCAAACCCATTTCCGAGGGAGGACTCGAACCTCCAGCGGGAGGGGTCGCGCAATCCGTGACATGGCGCCTCAAACCGCGCAGCAACTCCGCGTGGCTCTCTGTAACTGCCGTGGCCGTTAGTTACCTTTGAGATTGGACGTCGTGAGTTTATGTTAGTAAAGAACGGCTTTAAGGCGACAAAGACGCCATTATCAACACCTCACAGGTTTGAAAGGGGTTGTGTAATGGTGCTACGAGAAGCTAGGTGTTCCTTCTGCAATACTGCAGAAAGACTTGGCAGGAATTTAGCTCCTGCACACAGTGCCAGCAGTTCTTAGCATAAGTTAGTTTAAATAGTGTGTAAGTCTAAGGACCGATGACCTCAGCAGTTTGGTCCATTAGGGATTCATACACATTTGAACATTTAGTTACACAGTGTATTTAAAGGAAACCTTATTTGCATCCTCACAGTAACGCTACAAGCAGGCAACAAAAGATTGTCTTATTAAAAACATCAGTTTTGCTATTTGGGTAGCAAAATAACTGATGATGGTCAAAGTAGAGAAGATATAAAATGTAGATTGGCAATATCAAGGAAAACGTTTCTGAAGAAGGGAAATTTGTTAACGTCGAGTATAGGTTTAAGTGTCACGAAGTCTTTTCTGAAAGAATTTGTATGGAGTGTAGCCATGTATGAAAGTGAAATATGGACGATAAGTAGTTTAGATAAGAAGAGAATAGGAGCTTTCGAAATGTGGTGCTACAGAAGAATGCTGAAGGTTAGTTGGGTAGTTCCTTAACTAATGAGGAGGTACTGAATAGATATGGGGAGAAGAGGAATTTGTGGCACAACTTGACTAGAAGAAGGGATCGGTTGTTAGGACATGTTCTGAGGCATCAAGGGATCACCACTGAGTATTGGAGGGAAGCGTGAAGGGAAAATATCGTAGAGAGAGACCAAGAGATGAATACACTAAGCAAATTCAGAAGGGTGTAGTTTGCAGTAGTTACTCGGAGATGAAGAAGCTTGCACAAGATAGAGTACCATGGAGAGCTGCATCGCCGGCCGGAGTGGCCGAGCGGTTCTAGGCGCTTCAGTCTGGAATCGCGCGACCGCTACAGTCGCAGGTTCAATTCCTGCCTCGGGCATGGATGTGTGTGTCGTCCTTAGGTTAGTTAGGTTTAAGTAGTTCTAAGTTCTAGGGGACTGATGACCTCAGAAGTTAAGTCCCATAGTGCCCAGAGCCATTTGAACCAAGAGGCGCATCAAACCACTCTCTGGACTGAAGTTCACAACAACAACAAGGACCTGTTACAAGGAGGAATTAAAAAGTCATTCTGTATCCTGAAGTAGAACTACAACCTGAACTGGAAACACAAGTCAATGACAAGAGGATCGTGAGGAAGAACATGTCAGGCCCGATTTCCCAAAACCAAAAAAGAAGAAGCGAAAACGCAGTTGTAAACTATCTATCTCCAACCCCTTGAGACACAAATAGTTTAGAAGTAAAAATCAAATCCTTTGGCCACTATAAAAATCTCAGAAATCTAATTTCATGTTTTCTTAAATTCAAAAATTTAAGTGGTTTTGGGCCCATTAACGCTAGAATACTATATCAATTTAGAACCCTGCCATACCTATACCTTCGTCGATACGACCACCACACCTAGGTTTGGCCAGGAAAATTACTGAAAGCGACGCAACGGTAGAATTATAAAACCTTGCCTGCTGCGAGGAGGGCGCTTCCCTCCACTCCACAACAATAAGGGGGGGGGGGAGTTATTGAAGGGGAATGTGTTCGTCGAATCGACTACCAGTAGTATTCTGGGGTTGACAGCTTCCAAATCAATGTTTGGTGTAAGAGGTGCAATAACATAGAATAAAAATACCTGTCTTTTCCCAAAATAATGCTGTACAGGGTACGGTAATTTTTCTCAGTTTGGGGCCAATTTATTTGATCTTAAATTTTTGTACACTGTAATGTGCTATACGCCTCAAGGAGTTAACCACTTAATGCGTAAAGTGAACTTAGAAAGTCTGTTCACAAACTACATTTTAAGGGTATCATCAATATGTAAATTTAAACAACGATACTAAAGTGAAATTTTAAAAAGCGTTATCTCAAAATGCCTGTATTTCGTTACCATTGTTCAGCCTGTCATAACTCATTTAAATTTAGAGATGTAAGTCTATTTTTTCGAATTGTTAAGAATTTAACGCTGAACATAGAAGTTGCCATACCTCAAAGTCAAAAATTTTCCTAAGGGGTTCTTTTCAGTTTCCATCTCACATGCGTTGATGCGGCCCACAGTCTACGTGGGCTTCCCGACAGCGGCTTTTCTGACCATGTCATAGGTGGACACGCGGCATTTCTGATCAACTGTTTTTACATCATGGTATTTCCGACCACTATGTATTCACGTCATTCGGTGACGAGCAGGGAATTTGTTGTCACTGTCAGTCAGGCAGTGCCCTCGTCGGCTGCCTTCGTTTGCTTGCAGTTTTGAACACTACTTGAGTTCTATACACTGTGTGTAATCAAAATGGTTACAGCGACGAGAGTGAAACTGTGACTCCTCGACGAAGGTGTTCGCTACTGGGTGCACAGAATGCATGGGAAGTGTACGATCTGGTTGTGCACGAATTCCGAGTCGTTTAAAAATTGTAAATAGCAGAATTGTGGTTCAACAGCAACATCATTGCCCAACTGACAAAACAGACGTGCACATTAAAAAGCGATTGCATAAATGCAGGAAAAGAGACCACGAAGAAAAGTCGGTGTCTGTGTTCCGCATTTTTAAAGAGAAGTTTCAAGATCTGAAGGATAAAGGCTTAGATTTCGTCGCACATACGCCAAGTTATGAGAACTCAAAGACGAGATCTGACACTCCAGTCCTTTTCACATTCATCAGACATCAGCAAAAACACCCTGTGAATGGGTTAGCGTCACTAGAATACATTAATGGGGTAGGAGCGGACCCTTATTCTACGACAGAGTGCATCGGTGTGTAGCTGTTCAATACTGGTTTCTTTTTGTATTTGTGTCACTTAAGCACACTGGTTTACACAATGACAATTGTCAAGATAACATATTACACTACTGGCCATTAAAATTGCTACACAAAGAAGAAATGCAGATAATAAACAGGTATTCATTAGACAAATATATTATACTAGAACTAACATGTGATTACATTTTCACGCAATTTGGGTGGATAGATCCTGAGGAATCAGTACCCAGAACAACCACCTCTGGCCGCAATAAAGACCATGATACGTCTGGGCATTGAGTCAAACAGAGCTCGGATGGCGTGTACAGGAACAGCTTGTCACAATACGCCAGTCACTCGGCCACCATTGACCAGACGTTTTCAGTTGATGAGCGACCTGGAGAATGTGCTGGCCAGGGTAGCAGTCGAACATTTTCTGTATCCAGAAAGGCCCGTACAGGACCTGCAACATGCGGTCGTGCATTATCCTGTTGAAATGTAGGGTTTTGCAGGGATCGAATGAAGGGTAGAGCCACGGGTCGTAACACATCTGAAATGTAACGTCCACTGTTCAAAGTACCGTCAATGCGAACAAGAAGTGACTGAGACGTGTAACCAATGGCACACCATACCATCACGTCGGGTGATACGCCAATATGGTAATGACGAATACGCGCTTCCAATGTGCGTTCGCCACGATGTCGCCAAACACGGATCCGACCATCATGATGCTGTAAACACAACCTGGATTCATTCGAAAAAAGACGTTCTGCCAGTCGTGCACCCAGGTTCGTTGTTGAGTACACCATCGCAGGCGCTCCTGTCTGTGATGCAGAGTCAAGGGTAACCGCAGCCACAGTCTCCGAACTGATAGTTCATGCTGTTGCAAACGTCGTCGAGCTGTTCGTGCAGATGGTTGTTGTCTTGCAAACGTCCCCATCTGTTGACCCAGGGGTCGAGACGTGGCTACACGATCCGTTACAGCCATGCGGATAAGATGCCTGTCATCTCGACTGCGATACGAGGCCGTTGGGATCCAGCACAGCGTTCCGTATTATCCTCCTGAACCCACCAATTCCATATTCTGCTAACAGTCATTGGATCTCGACCAACGCGAGCAGCAATGTCGCGATACGATAAACCGCAATCGCGATAGGCTAAAATCCGACCATTGTGAAAGTCGGAAACGTGATGGTATGCTTTTCTCCTCCTTACACGAGGCATCACAACAACGGTTCACCAGGCAATGCCAGTCAACTGCAGTTTGTGTATGAGAAATCGGTTGGAAACTTTCCTCATGTCAGCACGTTGTAGGTGTCGCCACCGGCGCCAACCTTGTGTGAATGCTCTGAAAAGCTAATCATTTGCATATCACAGCATCTTCTTCCTGCCGGTTAAATTTCGCGTCTGTAGCACGTCATATTCGTGGCGTAGCAATTTTAATGGCCAGTAGTGTATGTCCTTATTAGCAGAAATAACACTGAATACAAGAAAATCAAATTTAAATAGACGGTTCTCTACTAGTTTTTTCTTGCATTTAGACAGCGAAGCAATGTCTGAGTTGGCCAATATTGCGTCATATCATCAGATTCTAGGTTCTAAGCTTGGTACTGTTTAGGATGACAATCAAGACTGCAGAGGATGGTTAGTTTTTGTGACAAGATATGCAAAAGTATGCAAAAGATTACTCAAGGTTGCTTGTGTTGACAGTGGACGTAAGCTGATGATCCAATATTTTTACGCCTCTGCCAGCGGCATTTACCTTTAGCTGCGACGTGTTGTCGGCTGTATGGCTGCCCTCGCCCTCTGAAAATCCTACAAGAAGCTAATCAAAATCCTTACTGATTTTATCAGCTGCCCTATGTTTCTTGTTATGCGAGAAAACATGCACTCATCCCTAGTCTGCAAAATATGGCAATATAGACTCACATAGATGGAGCCTCTCAGTTCTCGCAAAAACAATTAACTATGTGGCTGTTTCGTGTCTCCGCTATTGGAGCTCAACGACTCTTCAGTTAATTTCTAGTCAAATGTCAGCCAAAGTGAACGCAGTGTTCACACAAAATTCCTCTTTTTGCGTCGTGCCGAGCTTGATGCGCCCTGTTCTCCACTTGACAGTGTTTCAGAGGAGAGTCCCGGAAGTTTTCGGTATTCATTCTTTCTTAGCAAACTGGCCCCACCTGTGTCCTTTCGTGCTATGTATCATGGCCTTTTAGACTAATGGGAGCATTCCTTCCATCTCGTGGAAATTACCCCGCCAATCACAAAGGGCGTACCTTCAAACTGCTCCATAATCCCGCCACTTGTACCTCTTCCAAGTTTATTTCAGACAATTGGACATTTTCTGCTACACATATACATAACGAGAGCACCACGGACCTTTCACGTGATCAGAAAATGCGAGTCAGAGGAAATGCTCTGTGAAAATGAAACTGTTCTTATGGACGGGAATTTCGTCAGTTGTTCTAAACAATTGAAACAATAATTGTACAGATACGAGTCGACATCAGAAGCGCAGAAGATGAGATGAAGGTTTCTCCAGTTGTTTTTGCTTGTCTTCTAGACAAAAGTCCCATGAAAGACGCTTTTCCGGATTGAAAATAAGATGCCTGAATGGTTACCGAAAACATCCTAACGTAGAGTTTCTTTAAAGTAAGCTGAAGGAGGAAGCACTAAATGTATTTGAGATAAAAGTTGGCGAAAGGTTAAGAGATATTATAAAAAAAAGGATTAAAGAAGATGTTTAAAATCTCTGGCTTTTTACAAAAAATTGAACAAGAAATTGAAATTAATTAAATAAGACAAAAAGTTTACTTATTTGAAAGCGCGAACATTGTGTTCTGCGTGTGAGCTTGTAATTCTGAGTGGAACGAGTTATTGCTTAGCGAACAGACTGTGCTACGCTATTTCATAACCTGTATATGCGGTACTATGTCAGCACTGGTCTATTACCTGACTCTAGTGTGTGGAAGGTAAGGTTTTGTAGTGTGCATAAAATTTTGTTTGTGGTTTTCCCCGCACTGCAGCTCTTAATAGCGGAATCGGACCTTTGCCCTGTAGGTACATACAACCCTTCCCGTAGATGTGACGAATGCCAATTTTGCAGTGTGTTAAAGTAAGTTCTTTAGCAAATATTTTAATTTTCAATACAGCTCTGCAGGATGGGACCATACCTTGACGAAGACTGTTTCCATTTTCTTATAGATCTTTCTGATAATGCCGCAGAACGGTGAAACGCTTCAGTAAAAGTATTGTTTCCCCTGCAACCAAGACTGCTTTCCTTTCGAAATACTGCCCACGGCAGCTGTGCCAGATGCACCATGGAGTGGCAAGAATTGTAAAAGTTTACTCATTTGCTGCAGTACTGATGTAAAAAGAAAAAAAGGTAAAAATAAAAAAACAGCATTCAAACATGCCTATGTATTATGCGCGTAACCAGTCCTAGGCCTGCTTAAAATGTGAAGTGATGTTTTTATTACTAGAACGCTCATAAAGCACACGGCCAAAATATTTGTGGTCGGAAACACAACGTTCACGTCAGGGGTCGCAAAATCAACGATCGGAAATTCTACGACACTGGTTCATATATTTAGTACAAACTTAGCTGATAAAGAACAGTGTAAACTGGCCAGCCGCTTGGTTGCCTTTGCGATGGAAGGACTGGGCAAACAGGCCTTTAACACCATTGGTGACACAGATAAATTTTATATACGCTTTATTACAATCACCAAGTTCATTGACAAAGTAAAAATAATAGTACAACAGAAAGCTCTTAGCTGAAGTTCAAGGAACAAGTTTCAACTCCGGCGTCATGGGTTAATCAGGACGCTTGAACATACTAGTCTGGTCATGGAACTCAGACGCCGTTTCACTCTAAAACACAGACTGAAACAACCTTGAAATGCGTGCAACAACAGCACATAAAATTAACACCATACACAGCACCGAGCGAGGTGGCGCAGTGGTTAGCATACTAGACTCGCATTCGGGAGGACGACGGTTCAATCCCGCGTCCGAATATCCTGATTTAGGTTTTCCGTGATTTCCCTAAATCGCTCCGTGCAAATGACGGGATGGTAACTCTAAAAGGGCACGTCCCACTTCCTTCCTTAATCCGATGAGACCGATGACGTCGCTGTTTGGTCTCCTCCCCCAAACAGCCCAACCCAATCCCACACACCATAACTTACAACAAGAATCCTTCGTTTTAAAAACAAATTGAATATGCTTGATTGCAAACAGCCTCAAGAAAATTTTTTGTTTTGTTCTTATTTTAACAAACGGCAACTTATAAGTGCACAAAAGTTAGCAAGTGTCAACATCTGGGGAACACACGTGCGCTCCAACAACAATTAGAACAAACGCTTTAATTTAAGATCAAGTTCCTTAACATGGTGAACTAAACCCCACACAATTAGTATGGCAAGGTAGTGAACAAGAAAGTGGATGCTCCGGTCCGCTCCGTGGTATTGAGAATACGTGAAGCCTATGGGACCTTAAGTGACAGAGCTTAGAAAGAATGACAGCTCCCGTTAACAAGCACAGAATGGGAGCAGAATTTATTGACTCCATTTCACAAGTCACCCAGACTAAATATCCCATGTTGACGAAGGGCAAGCGGTGAATGCATCACAGAATTCTTTTATAAACCACAAAATTTCAAAGGAACAGTTCTTAGAAAACGTAATAACGTAGAACATGACAATACAGAAATAAACTTTCAGGGACGCTGAGGTGCACCGCACACAAATTTAACAGTAATAATAATAATGTCGTGTGACTAGGGCCACCCATCGGGTAGACCGTTCGCCGGGTGCAAGTCTTTCGATTTGACGCCACTTCGGCGACTTGATCGTCGATGGGGGTGAAATGACGATGATTAGGACAACACAACACCCAGTCCCTGAGCGGAGAAAATCCCAGACCCAGATGGGAATCGAACCGGGGCCCTTATAATTGACATTCTGTCGCGTGACCACTCAGCTACCGGGGGCGGACAATTTAACAGTGAGACACGTGCTTGCCCGACCTAGTAAGTACACGAGAAGCAGAATACATATCGCTGTCGCTTAAAGCCACGGAAAATGCTGAAAGAACTTGTCGCACAGCAAACTGTCTTGCCCCAAGACCACAACGTGCGACACAACAGACTTAACCACAGGGAAAGTTCCGAAACATGCTCACCCGTAGTACGAGGATTGCTCGGAAACTAATGCACCGCATGTTTTTTCTCGGCCGAAAACAATGCTACAAATGCGAAACGTTACGTATGTATTACTTGAAGTCTCCTGAATGAGCGCGCCAAGTTTCCGTCACAAACAACAGAGAACGCAGCTGCAAGACAGTTTCAAAATGGCGTCTGTTGGTGATGTACGTTACCACAACTGCAGAGAAAGAAACTGCGGGTAATATTCACAAATGCTTGTGCAAAGTCTATGGAGCATCTGCTGTCGACAGAAGTATAGTTAGTCGCTGGGCAAGTCATCAGAAGGCAATTCGGCGGAGCTTCACGATTTGCACCAGTCGGGGAGACCATCCACGGTTGTCACACTTGACATGTTGCAGCGAGTTAATGTTGTCATTCGCGAGGACAGACACAATACGACTCGGCAGTTGGTGCTGCATCTATCAATCAGCAAAGGATGTGTGAATGCAATTATCCACTCTCTTGGATATTCAAAAGTGTGTTCAAGATGGGTCCCGCGATGTCTAAAGGTGAATCACAGATCACACAGAAAAAAAATTGTCTTCATTTGTTGCGACATTTTGAAGCTGAGGAGGAGGCCTTCTTGTCCCGGATGGTGACAGATGATGAAACCTAGGTTCACCATTTTGAGCCCGACACAAAACGACAGCCGATGGAACGGCGCCATTCGCACTCACCACAGAAGAAAAATTTCAAAGCAACTGCTTCCGCCTGTCAGGTCATGATCACCGTGTTCTGGGACTGTGAAGGTGCGATTCTCATTGATGTGATGCCAAGAGGTGCTACCATTAATTCAGACGCATATGTCAACAAATTAACAAAACTCAAGACGCGCTTCCAGCGACTACGACGCCATAGCAACCCAAGAGATGTTTGCTGCAGCACGATAACGCTCGGCCAAACACAAGTCTGAGGAGTGCTGAACACATCGAAAAACAGGGTTGGACAGTGTTACCAAATACATCCTTCAGCCCTGACCTAGCCCCCTCGGACTTCCACTTGTTTGGGTCATTAAATGATGCCATTCGTGGAAGACATTTTGAGGATGATGAGGAGGTGATTCACACAGTGAAGCACTGGTTCTGCCACCAGTACAAGGACTGGTACCGACAGGGCATGCACGCCCTTATTTCACGCTGGAGGAAAGCCATTGAATGGGATGGATATTACGTGGAAAAATAGGGTGTGTAGGTAAAGCACCATTCTTTGATGTGGGTACTTCTCATTATGTTCAATAAAGAATTGTTGAAGAAAAAAAATGCGGTGCATTACTTTCTGGTCAACCCTCGTAAGTCTCTGATACCTGCTAGGGAGCACGGGTTGACGTCGATATACAGGGTGGTCCATTGATAGTGACCGGGCCAAATATCTCACGAGATAAGCATCAAACGTAAAAACTACAAAGTACTTGTCTAACTTGAAGGGGCAATCCAGATGGCGCTATGGTTGGCCCGCAAGATGGCGCTGCCATAGGTCAAACGGATATCAACTGCGTTTTTTTAAAAATAGGAACCCCCATTTTTAATTACATGTTCGTGTAGTACGTAAAGAAATATGAATGTTTTAGTTGGACCATTTTTTTCGCTTTGTGGTAGATGGCGCTGTAATACTCACAAACGTATAAGTACGTGGTATCACGTAACATTCCGCCCGTGCGGACGGTATTTGCTTCGTGACACATTACCCGTGTTAAAATGGACCGTTTACCAATTGCGGAAAAGGTCGATATCGTGTTGATGTATTGCTATTGTGATCAAAATGCCCAACAGGCGTGTCCTATGTATGCTGCTCGGTATCCTGGACGACATCATCCAAGTGTCCGGACCGTTTGCCGGATAGTTACGTTATTTAAGGAAACAGGCAGTGTCAGCCACATGTGAAACGTCAACCACGACCTGGAACAAATGATGATGCCCAAGTAGGTGTTTTAGCTGCTGTTGCGGCTAATCCGCACATCAGTAGCAGACAAATTGCGCGAGAATCAGGAATCTCAAAAACGTCGGTGTTGAGAATGCTACATCAACATCGACTGCACCCGTACCATATTTCTATGCACCAGGAATTGCATGGCACGACTTTGAACGTCGTGTACAGTTCTGCCACTGGACACAAGAGAAGAAGCGTCATTCACCAACAGCGGTAACCTAAACCGGCATAGTACGCACTATTGGGCAACGGAAAATCCACGATGGCTGCGACGAGTGGAACATGAGCGACCTTGGCGGGTTAGTGTATGGTGCGGCATTATGGGAGGAAGGATAATTGGCCCCCATTTTATCGATGGCAATCTAAATGGTGCAATGTATGCTGATTTCCTATGTAATGTTCTACCGATGTTACTATAAGATGTTTTACTGCATGACAGCCGGCCGGGGTGCCCGAGCGGTTCTAGGCGCTACAGTCTGGAACCGCGCGACAGCTACGGTCTCAGGTTCTAATCTTGCCTCTGGCATGGATGTGTGTGATGTTCTTAGGTTAGTTAGGTTCAAGTAGTTCTAAGTTCTAGGGGACTGATGACCTCAGAAGTTAAGTACCATACTGCTCAGATCCATTTGAACCATTTGAACTGCATGACAGAATGGCGATGTACTTCCAACATGATGGATGTCCGGCACATAGCTCTCGTGCGGTTGAAGCGGTATTGAATATCATATTTCATGATAGGTGAATTGGTCGTCGAAACACCATACCATGGCCCGCACTTTCACCGGGTCTGACGTCCCCGGATTTCTTTGTGTGGAGAAAGTTGAAGGATATGTGCTATCGTGATCTACCGACAACGCCCGACAACATGCGTCATCGCATTGTCAATGCATGTGCGAACATTACGGAAGGCGAACGACTCGCTGTTGGGAGGAAAGTCATTGCACGTATTGCCAAATGCATTGAAGTTGACGGACATAATTTTGAGCTTTTATTGCATTAATGTGGTATTTACAGGTAATCACGCTGTAACAGCATGCGTTCTCAGAAATGATAAGTTCACAAAGGTACATGTATCACATTGGAACACCCTAAATAAAATATTCAAACGTACCTACGTTCTGTATTTTAATTTAAAAAACTTACCTGTTACCAACTGTTCGATTCCCGGCGGCGTCAGGGATTTTCTCTGCCTCGTGATGACTGGGTGTTGTGTGATGTCCTTAGGTTAGTTAGGTTTAAGTAGTTCTAAGTTCTAGGGGACTGATGACCATAGATGTTAAGTCCCATAGTGCTCAGAGCCATTTGAACCATTTTGAACCAACTGTTCGTCTAAAATTGTGAGCCATATGTTTGTGACTATTATAGCGCCATCTATCACAAAGAGATAAAAGTCGTCCAACTAAAACATTCGTATTTCTTTACGTACTACACGAATATGTAATAAAAAATGGTGGTTCCTATTTTAAAAAAACGCAGTTGATATCCGTTTGACCAATGGCAGCGCCATCTAGCGGGCCAACCATAGCGCCATCTGGTTTCCCCCCTTCAAACTAGAAAAGTATCGTTCTTTAAAGTTCTTGTCGTTTTTCGCTTGTTCGGTGAGGTATTTGGCCCGGTCACGATCAATGGACAACCCTGTATAACAGCCGCGCTTGACCCCAGTGGTAGACCTTCGCTGCTAGCTGCTGCCCACAAGAAAGTTGTTACGGTAATAAACAACAGGCCGCTTGTTCCGCTAACCTGACCCCACACTCGTTCGTCAACTCGCTACGGTCAGCACGCTCAGCTTGCAGCAGCACGAGCTTAAGCGACAAACAACGGATCCAGAATACGAGACCACTCAAGGCGACACGGAGTAAACTTATGACCCACTCCCGAATCTGCTCCTCGGCGATCCTCGCTGTCCGACGGCCGGACTTTAAGAGAACGATGCCCCTTCCATCGTGGCATATCAGGCCGCCAGCCACGCCCTCTGGCTAAGGATGAATACGTTTTAAAGCGTGTGCAACCTTCGATTTTCGGCACGGCTCGAATTCGTGTGATGTGGAAGAACCGCTGATAATATGAATCTGGATGACAGGAATAAAAATTGACCGCCGCTCCTTCCGATGTACAGAGTGAATCATTCAAAAATTGCAGCGCAGATATTGCAGAAATGGAAAGCGCTGTTGATGTGCAGTTTTCATAGAATGGATTGGTAGTGAGGGGCTCATATCGGTAGGCAATAAATGGATTGTAATAATACTTACAAAGTGAATTTTTTGTGCAAACATTTACAAACATATACTTTTTTAATGGAACAATGCCTACTTACATTAATAACTAAAAGTAGGGTGCTTTAGACTGCCAGTGGTGTTTGTTGCTTGATTCTAGTCGTTTACGAGATATCGTATTTTGAAAAATTTCGACACCGACACTTGTTTGTGTCATTCAGTCTGCGTAGTTGCTAGGTACGATGTTGTTATGTTTGCATACAGTGTGTTTGTGTGTTCCTTGAGTGCTCTGCGACTTGACAGTCAGTTAGTGTGTGACGGTTCAAGCAGTAGGTCGTGAGTGGACAATGGATAGTGTAGGAAGAAGGCAGTTTGTTCTTGTACTGTGTATGCGGCAAGATATCCCAGTTATTTACCAGCCTCTTCAGTCAGTTACGTGAAAGTCGTAGTGTAACGTCCAAACAACGTTACAGAAGAAAACAAGTCACGACAGAAGAGGAGGAAATTAATCTACTTGCTGCTGTCGCAATTGATCCGACGTTAGCTCCCGCGCAATCGCACGAGGAAGTGGGATTAGTCAGGCAAGTGTCCTATGTATTCTCGACATAGGTTGCATCCCTATCACGTTTCTTCCCATCAAAAGCTGCATGGAAACGATTATGAGAATCGTGTAACCTTTAGCACATCTGCATTAAGAAGGATACTCCAGATGTATCATATATCGTGTTTAGTGATGAAGCCACATTTACCAGTCATAGCCAGGTAAACTGCTGAAACATGCACTAATGGTCTGTTGACAATCATCATTGGCTTCGTCAGGTGGAACGTCAACGTCCCTGGATTGTAAACGTGAGGTGTGAAATAGTGAGACATCATCTCATAGACCGTTTTTCATAGACGGAATACTGCCTCCTAACAGACCATCTTACACAGATGCTAGAAGACGTTCTCCTGCCGGCTAGGCGGAAGGTGTGGTACCAACACGATGGCTGTCCAGCCCATAGTGCACGAAGTACTACCCGCATGTCTTCACGAATTGTTTCCTAATCGCTGGATTGGGCGCAGGGGACCTGTACCTCGGCCGACCGTTCCCCCGTATTTGATGTCAGTTAACTTCGTTCTGCGGAGAAAGCTGAAAGATGCCACCTATAAGGACATGCCAACTACACTCGTAGATATGAAACGACGTATTACTGTACCCTGCTCTGACATCTTAACTGAAATGCTGCAACGTTTGCAGCAGTCATTCCTTACCAGACTGGAAGCGTGTACGCATTGCCACTGCCGGTGGTAATTTTGAACACAACCTGTGATGGTTAATTGTCTCGTAACTGCATAGAATCCACATAACTAGTGTATGCACCTGTGTTGTTCCTCAGTGTTTGTTACCACGTATATTGTATAAGAGTCTGTGTGGGAACTTTTCAAAATGCGATATCTCGTAAACGACTCGGACTAGAATCCTGCAACAAACGCCATTGACGTTCTGAGATACCCTGCATTTAGTTTGTTAGTGTCAGTAGGCATTGTTCCATTTAAAAAGGTTACCTTTGCACAAAAAATACACTTTATAAGTATCATTACACTCTGTTGATTGGCTAACAATACGACCACATGGCTACCAATCCATTCTGTGAAAACCGCACAGTAGAAGTTCTTTCCATTCCCACAATATTTTGTGTGAGTTTTAGGTGATTCACCCTGTGTTACCACGCCACCTCACTCGATGGCTTCGAGTACGCTGCCAAACGAATTGATCCCCGTTATACAATTAGGTCGGTTTCAAACTTAGTCTCAAAACAGATGTAACTTATTCTGCATAAACCGTACCGGATATTTCTGGGGCCCTTAGCGTTCGACATTCTGGTTTCTGCCAGCGATAGAAATTGAGAATGTAAAATAAAGCAAGAAAAGGGAAAGAGCAGGTGGCGGGTGGCAGGTGCGCGTCGCTTCGCACTTCCCGCGGGACAGCGCCGTCGCGCTCGCAAAAACGCCGGGGAGGTTACACAACTTGTGGGCACAAGTGTCCTTCGTACCTGGTGCAGTAGCAGTTACCGGCGCACGCGCAGAGCGTCCTGCCCAGCTTCAGAAGAACAATTTGCAGCCAGCTGTGTGCACTTTTTCAAACCAAACCTGCCGTGGGAAGCATCGTTCATGCAAAGCACACCTCGTACTTTACGTACACACGCACTCACACACACCCACACACCCACCCACACACACACACACACACACACACACACACACGAACACACACACACACACACACACACACACACACACACACACACAGACTATCTCACAAACTTAAGACACAACGAAGACGATTAATAACAGTAGAGAGACTTTCTTAATGTTGTGACTTGGCACGACAGCCAAGCCACTAGGAGGAAGCCGAAAGGCACGCGTTTAAGCTCACGCAGGCTGGCGTGAAGTCTGGAACAGGTAAAGTAATTATACTAGCAAGAAAAGTACGTAGCTGCTGGAATACTTAACTTTAATCCATAATTGGTGAACATCGGTCTGACGGTACATGCATCACAAGATAAATAGCAAATGATAATGGCGCATTGCTAGGTCGTAGCAAATGACGTAGCTGAAGGCTATGCTAACTATCATCTCGGCAAATGAGAGCGTAATTTGTCAGTGAACCATCGCTAGCAAAGTCGGCTGTACAACTGGGGCGAGTGCTAGGAAGTCTCTCTAGACCTGCCGTGTGGCGGCGCTCGGTTTGTGTCTGGTGTGGTGTCTGGCAGTGACACCACATTTAACATCATATTGGACAGAACACAGTACTAGAACAAACAAATGCATCCTATTTCCTTTGAAGTAATATTCCACAGGATGACTGATGTTAGCAAGATGTCAAAAGTAGCAGCCGAATAAAGCGTTCTTCAGTAAAAGAGCTCTACTGGTATCAGGGAATGATATGGAAATGAAGGAGAAATCCATGAAAGTGAACGACTTGTAGTGTGTGGCTTACGACGTAAGCCATGAGACTTCGTTCCGATTGAAAATATGTTTTTTAGATTTTGTCCATCGACCATCAACAGCTTCATGTAGACCAAGACGTCTTTACATTTGTTTGTTATTTATTACATTTGCAGGTTCGTTCTTAAAAAAGTAATAACGTATTAATAAACCTTGAGAAAAAGTAAGAGGACGTCACCTACAAAAATCACTGCTGAACTGAATTTCACACTCACGAACCCTGCCAGCAGCAAAGCAACGCCAACGGAGCTCCAAAAGCAGGCAATTTTCAGGCGAGCTGAAATTCCAGGACCACTAACCAGTGATGCAAACGCCCGTAACAGGGAAACATGGCGCAGCAGCCTTAAAATCGATGTAAGGAAGTCCTTTGGTCCGGTGAGTCTTGTTTCACACTGTTCCCAATTTCTGACCACGTTTACGTACCAAGAGGGAAACATGACGGGTGTTCGGTGGTTATTTGGGCAGCCATATCGCGATCTTTCATGGGCTCAATGGTTACCCTGCAAGGTCGCATGTGACCATTGTGGCTGATCAGGACGATCCCATGATACAATGGACGCTGGAGACTGTATCTGCCCTAAAATATCCAGGCGTAACTTTCCAGAGCGACCTTAAGTGGAATGACCTCATGAAATAGATAGTGGGAAAAGCAGATAGTCGGCCATTGTGGCCGAGCGGTTCTAGGCGTTTCAGTCAGGAACCGCGCTGCTGCTACGGTAGGTTCGAATCCTGCCTCGGGCATGGATGTGTGTGATGTCCTTAGGTTAGTTAGGTTTAAGTAGTTCTAAGTTCTATGGGACTGATGACCACAGAAGTTAAGTCCCATAGTGCTCAGAGCCATTTGAACCATTTTTGAAAAGCAGATACCAGACTCAGATTTATCGGAAGAATCTCAAGGAAATGTAACTCATTCACGAAGAATCCGGTAGGACTCATACAGGAGATAGAAAGATCGAACGAACAGCGGTGCGTTTCGTCACGGGATCGTTTAGCTGGCGAGAGAGTGTCACGGAGATGCTAAACAAGCTCCACTGGCAGACCTTACAAGAGAGGCGTTGTACATCACGGAGAGATTTACTATTGAAATTCTGGGATAGTACATTTCAGGGGGAGTTGGACAACGTATTACTTCCTCCCGCACACATCTCGCACATTGACCATGAGGAGAAAATACGAGAAATTAGATCCAATACAGAGTCTTACCGACAATCATGCTTCTCACGCACTGTTCACGAGTGGAACAGGGTTGGAGGGATCAGATAGTGGTATCGAAAGTACCCTCCGCCGACACCATTTGGTGGCTTACGGAGTATGATGTAGGTGTAGATGGTGATGCTATGTTCCAAGAAGACACTTGTTGACACAACTCGCATCATCTAGAACTGGTTTTGTGATTACGAGGACGAACTGTCGCGTCACCCCCCGGCCACCAAGTCATCACATTTCAATATTATTGAATCTTTGTGTTGTATTTTGTAGACAAGCGTGCGTGATCGCTAGCCATCTCCATGATGGTTACCCGAAATTACCACTATTTTGCAGAAATAATGGTGTAATATTTCCTTGAAGACCGTAGTGGACCTGTATTTATCCATTACGAGAGGACTGGAATCTGTTTCGAAGGCCATCGTGTTTCCTGCAACGTATTAGGCATGGCAACGTGTTGTCTTTTTGGTGTTTCCATATGAGCCGTGGTAAAATTTGCTGTTTTGAAGAGCGCGCCGCAGCGCGTAGTGTAAAGCAGTCGCCCTCCGTTTCTGGCGGTGGCGCCGCTGTGGCAATCGCAGCTTTTGTGTCTTCCTCTGGTGTGAAATGGGAAAGGTAGCCTGTTCACGTGCATTTAAGGGGCGCTATGAGCTCACTAGGCGGCGAGTCTGGGCGGTTGGTCAGTTGGAGTGAGGCTGGATCAGTATCGCGTCACCAGTTGCGGGTCTGTCTCTCGTTCGCATTTGTGCGGCAGTTAGTGTCTGTCTGTCGTCGGAGTGCTAGTATGTCTGTCGTTTGGATCAAATTTTAAGGCCAGAAAATGAGAGTCTTGCCACTCCGCCAGTAACAGAACTCAGCGTTAGGCCGCCAGTCTGCTCGAGTTGCTCGGGCGACGGTCATTGGCGGTTGGATCGATCGGTTGGTCGGTTGCGCACTGAGACACAAGATGACTTGTCCGCCTTGAGCGTCGGCGCATGTGAGGTCCCCACGTGAGTCCAGTGGGCCGCGCTGTAAAGAAAGCCGAGCGGTTCTAGGCGCTACAGTCGCAGGTTCGAATCCTGCCTCGGGAATGGATGTGTGTGATGTCCTTAGGTTAGTTAGGTTTAAGTAGTTCTAAGTTCTAGGGGACTGATGACCTTGGAAGTTAAGTCCCGTAGTGCTCAGAGCCATTTGAACCATTTTTTGTATAGAAAGGGGTAGTGGCTTCGCGGTCGACACGAGAGCAGCAGGAGTCAAATCACGACATCAGGCTGGCCGGTGCGAGCTGCGACGCCGGAAGACAGGAGATCGGCGCGCCTTCCTGCGTCCGTTGAAGCGGCTGGCAGCGGACGGTTCGGGAGAGCGTTGGGGGTGCTGCGCCAGGTCTTCGCCAGGTCTTCGCCAGAAATCGCAGTTTATTAGAAGTTAAGTGATTGGAGATATGTGTTTCATTTACTTGTTTAATTCTACTTGTTTTCTTGGTGAGGTCACCAGCCGCTTTGTTTTGAGGTCGTCCCACCATTCTTCTCCGTTTGCCCACCCGCGGAAAGGTGGTTATTTTTGAATTGGGTGGTCCGTTTTTCCCTTGTGGAGTAGGGGCGGGTTAGTGCCATCTGCGGTTCGGGTTGTTCAGTAATCCCCCTGTCAATCTGCCGTGCGTTAATAGCTGCCTCTGTCATGTTTGCCGTATTCGGTGTTAACGAATTTATTGCTTAAGGTGTAAAGGCCGAATTCCTGAAATTTGTTTTTATCTTGCCTATCAAAAATGGCTCTGAGCACTATGCGACTTAACTTCTGGGGTCATCATTCGCCTAGAACTTAGAACTAAGTAAACCTAACTAACCTAAGGACATCACACACATCCATGCCCGAGGCAGGATTCGAACCTGCGACCGTAGCGGTCACGCGGTTCCAGACTGAAGCGCCTTTAACCGCACGGCTACACCGGCCGGCTATCTTGCCTATCATCTTGAGAGGCGGTATATGTGTAATGTAGAACATGTTTGTGCATTTTATGTAAGACTGCATTTCATGGGTTTTTATTGAAATGGTCATTTTCTGGCCTTAAAATTTGATCCAAACGACACCCTTCAACCGTAAGAGTTTCTTTTAAAAACAAGTTGCACTTTCGGTAGTAAGTACATTTTTTTAAATGTGAGCGTTTTGTACCATTTCCATCCGTCCTATGAGGTGCTTAGTCTAAGTGTTTGTGTGAGTTGTTAAAATTTTTAGTTTAAAGTAATATGGTGTGTTGCAGATTTGCACCAGTGTAGTCTTTCAGAGGCTGTTGTGAGTGGTCGTGACTGCGGCCGTGTTAAAAGGGAGCGGCAAGGTTCTCAGCCCGAAAGCTCATACAGTAAAAAAAAAAAAAAAAAAAAAAAAAAATAGTAGGTGCACATAGATAAGGAAATCAGGTCGTAGAGGATGCTGGACGTAGTAGTGTCGGAGGAATGAAAAAAAAAGCTCAAATTGGAAAAAATTGGGGTACAACAAGAAGGAAAACATTCTCATAAGTCTTGGAGATAGGCGAAAACTTAGAGTCCGTATCCTCGGAATTAGAAAAAAAAGACGCTTGGCATGGTAAATACTCTCATGAAGAGTATCTAAAATATACAGCTAACTGAATGAATTTTTGCTCGACATAATTCTGTACACACAGTGTGTTTAAAACGGTGTCACATATTCCTATATGAGATAATATTGGACAAAACCAGAAGGAAAGTTCATACAATTTTATGTCCGGATACCAACACCTGTCGAGATATGGGCCAAGATGCTTGTGACAAGAGGCATATGGCTTTCGGTGGTTTTATTTACAGATGAGGCAGGACTGACAAGAGATGGTATAGTAAAATACCACAATATGCATCGGCGAGCAGATGAAAATCTTTGAGCAATCATGGAGACATCAAAGTATGGGCAGGAATCATCGGTGAGAGACTCATGGGGTATACGCTTTAGCAAACGGATTACAAACGATTTCTTTGCTATGAATTACCAGCACTATTGGAGAACATTGTCCTTTCAGCATGACAATGACTATGGTTTACTCACGACGAGCGAACACCTTACTTTCTACAGATTGTGCGACAGTACGATGGATTTGGTCGCAGAGGTCCGGTAGCGTTTACCGGACCTGAATCTGTTGGAATTTTGGCTGTGTGGACATTTACAGAAGCACTGGTGTATGCCCTACCCACCGACTATGTGCAGGCGTTTAATGTGATGCAACCCGATTGGAGCCGGGTGTGTTTGAAACAGTTAATGATTCACTGCGAAGAAGGGCTGAAGCAAGTGTGAGGATGCATGTTCACCACATGCAGCACTCTAGTGTTTATTTCTACGTAACAGACAGATGAGAATGAGAGGCCAGATTGACCTGTCTCTCAGCAAGCATAAGTTACCAGACACGTCATTACAGGAACTTTCCTCCTAGTTTTGACCAATGTTACCTCCTGTAGAAATATACACTGAGGTGACAAAAGTCAAGGGGTACCTTCTAATATCATATGGGACGTTCTTCTGCCCAGCGTAGTGCAGCCACTCGACGTGGCTTGGACTCAGCAAGTCATTGGGAGTCTCCTGCAGAAATATTGTGCCATGATGCCTCTGTAGCCATCCACAATTTGAAAGTGATGCCGGTGCAGGATGTTGTGCACGAACTGACCTCTCGATTATGTCCCATAAATGTTCGATGATATTCATGTTGGGAGATCTGGGTGGCCAAAACATTCGCTCGAATTATCTAGAATGTTCTTCAAACCAATCATCTTGAGGCTGAAGCACTTCTGTCCGTGTTTGCTTACGAATAGATCTGTTTTTGGAGAGGGTCTACCTTGAGCAAAGGCGGACGCACTCCAAAAACAAAACCAATAGCGAACAATTGTGGCCCAGTGACGTGACGTCATTGTTCGGGAACATGAAGTCCATGAATGGCTGCAAATGGTCTCCAAGTAGCCGAACATAACTATTTGCCGTTAATGATCGGTTCAGTTGCACCAGAGGACCCAGTTCATTGCATGTAAACACAGCCCACACCATTATGGAGCCACCACCAGCTTGCACAGTATGTTGTTGACCGGTACTCGAAACGTACCATCATCTCTTACGAACTGAAATCGTAATTCATCTGACCAGGGCACGGTTTTTCACTCGTCTAGGGCCCAACCAGTAAGGTCAGGAGCCCAGAGAGGCCCTGTAGGCCTTGTGCTATTGGCAGACGCACTCGCGTTGGTCGTCTGCTGCCGTAGCCCATTAACACCTAATTTCGCCGCACTGTCGTCGTACGTCCCACATTTTATTTCACTGAGTGCTGCTTGTCCGTTAGCACTGATTACGCAAACGCCTCTGCTCTCGGTCGTTAAGCGAAGGTCGTCGGCCACTGTGTTGCCCGTGGTGAGAGGTAATGCCCGAAATTTGGTATTCTCAGCACATGAACCATGGACCTTGCCGTTGGTGGGGAGACTTGCGTGCCTCATCGATACAGATAGCCGTACCGTAGGTGCAACCACAACGGAGGGGTATCTGTTGAGAGGCCAGACAAACGTGTGGTTCCTGAAGAGGGGCAGCAGTCTTTTCAGTAGTTGCAGGGGCAACAGTCTGGATGATTGAGTGATCTAGCCTTGTAACACTACCCAAAACGGCCTTGCTGTTGTGGTACTGCGAACGGCTGAAAGCAAGGGGAAACTACAGCCGTCGTTTTTGCCGAGGGCATGCTGGTTTACTGTATGATTAAATGATCATGGCGTTTTCTTGGGTAAAATATTCCGGAGGTAAAATAGTCCCCCATTCGGATCTCCGGGCGGGGACTACTCAAGAGGACGTCGTTATAAGGAGAAAGAAAACTGGCGTTCTACCGATCGGAGGGGGAAATGTCAGATCCCTTAATAGGGCAGGTAGGTTAGAAAATTTAAAAAGGGAAATGGATAGGTTAAAGTTAGATATAGTGGGAATTAGTGAAGTTCGGTGGCAGGACGAACAACACTTTTGGTCAGGTGAATACAGGGTTATAAATACAAAATCAAATAGGAGTAATGCAGGAGTAGGTTTAATAATGAATAAAAAAAATAGGAGTGCGGGTAAGCTACTACAAACAGCATAGTGAACGCATTATGGTGGCCAAGATAGACACGAAGCCCACGGCTACTACAGTAGTATACGTTTATATGCCAACTAGCTCTGCAGATGATGAAGAAATTGATGAAATGTATGATGAGATAAAAGAAACTATTCAGGTAGTGAAGAGAGACGAAAATTTAATAGTCATGGGTCACTGGAAATCGGCAGTAGGAAAAGGAAGAGAAGGAAACGTAGTAGGTGAATATGGATTGGGGTTAAGAAATGAAGGAAGAAGCCGCCTGGTAGAATTTTGCACAGAGCATAATTTAATAATAGCTAACACTTGGTTCAAGAATCATGAAAGAAGGTTGTATACATGGACGAACCCTGGAGATACTAGAAGGTTTCAGACAGATTATATAATGGTAAGACAGATGTTTAGAAAGCAGGTTTTAAATTGTAGGACATTTCCAGGGGCAGATGTGGACTCTGACCACAATCTATTTGTTATGAACTGTAGATTAGAACTGAAGAAACTGCAAAATGATGAGAATTTAAGGAGATGGGACCTGGATAAGCTGAAAGAACCAGAGGTTGTGCAGAGTTTCAGGGAGAGCATGAGGGAACAATTGACAGGAATGGGGGAAAGAAATACAGTAGAAGAAGAATGGGTAGCTTTGAGGGATGAAATAGTGAAGGCAGCAGAGGATCAAGTACGTAAAAAGACGAGGGTTGGTAGAAATCCATGGGTAGCAGAAGAGATACTGAAATTAATTGATGAAAGGAGAAAATACAAAAATGCAGTAAATGAAACAGGCAAAAAGGAATACAAACGTCTCAAAAATGAGATCGACAGGAAGTGCAAAATGGCTAAGCAGGCATAGAGGACAAATGTAAGGATGTAGAGGCTTATCTCACGAGGGGTAAGATAGATACTTCCGACAGGAAAATTAGAGAGACCTTTGGAGAAAAGAGAACCACTTGCATGAATATCAAGAGCTCAGATGGAAACCCAGTTCTAAGCAAAGAAGGGAAAGCAGAAAGTTGGAAGGAGTATATAGAGGGTCTATACAGGGGCGATGTTCTTAAGGACAATATTATGGAAGTGGAAGAGGATGTAGATGAAGATGAAATGGGAGATAAGATACTGCGTGAAGAGTTCGACGGAGCACTGAAAGACCTAAGTCGAAACAAGGCCCCGGGAGTAGACAACATTCCATTAGAACTACTGATAGCCTTGGGAGAGCCAGTCCTGACAAAACTCTACCATCTGGTGAGCAAGATGTATGAGACAGGCAAAATTTCCTCAGACTTCAAGAAGAATATAATAATTCCAATTCCAAAGAAAGCAGGTGTTGACAGATGTGAAATTTGCCGAACTATCAGTTTAATAAGTCACAGCTGCAAAATACTAACGCGAATTCTTTACAGACGAATGGAAAAACTGGTAGAAGCCGACCTCGGGGAAGATCAGTTTGGATTCCGTAGAAATGTTGGAACACGTGAGGCAATACTGACCCTACGACTTATCTTAGAAGAAAGATTAAGGAAAGGGAAACCTACGTTTCTAGCATTTGTAGACTTAGAGAAAGCTTTTGAAAATGTTGACTGGAATACTCTCTTTCAAATTCTGAAGGTGGCAGGGGTAAAATACAGGGAGCGAAAGACTATATGCAATTTGTACGGAAACCAGATGGCAGTTATAAGAGTCGAGGGACATGAAAGGGAAGCAGTGGTTGGGAAGGGAGTGAGACAGGGTTGTAGCCTCTCCCCGATGCTATTCAATCTGTATATTGAGCCAGCAGTAAAGGAAACAAAAGAAAAGTTCGGAGTAGGTATTAAAATCCATGGAGAAGATGTAAAAACTTTCAGGTTCGCCGATGACATTGTATTTCTGTCAGAGACAGCAAAGGACTTGGAAGAACAGTTGAACGGAATGGACAGTGTCTTGAAAGGAGGGTATAAGATGAACATCAACAAAAGAAAAACGAGGATAATGGAATGTAGTCGAATTAAGTCTGGTGATGCTGAGGGAATTAGATTAGGAATTGATACACTTAAAGTAGTAAAGGAGTTTTGCTATTTGGGGAGCAAAATAACTGATGATGGTCGAAGTAGAGAGGATATAAAATGTAGAGTGGCAATGGCAAGGAAAGCGTTTCTGAAGAAGAGAAATTTGTTAACATCGATTATAGATTTAAGCATCAGGAAGTCGTTTCTGAAAGTATTTGTATGGAGTGTAGCCATGTATGGAAGTGAAACATGGACGATAAGTAGTTAAGACAAGAAGAGAATAGAAGCTTTCGAAATGTGGTGCTACAGAAGAATGCTGAACATTAGATGGGTAGATCACATAACTAATGAGGAGGTACTGAATAGAATTAGGGAGAAGAGGAGTTTGTGGCACAACTTGACTAGAAGATGGGATCGGTTGGTAGGACATGTTTTGAGGCATCAAGGGATCACCAATTTAGTATTGGAGGGCAGCGTGGAGGGTAAAAATCGTAGAGGGAGACCAAGAGATGAATACACCAAGCAGATTCAGAAGGATGTAGGTTGCAGTAGGTACTGGAGATGAAGAAGCTTGCACAGGATAGAGGAGCATGGAGAGCTGCATCAAACCAGTCTCAGGACTGAAGACCACAACAACAACAACAACATCTGTCGTTCACATATTGTTAATGGTGGTTTATATTTGTATCGATAGTGAAAATGACTCTCAAGGCTCTCGTAAACACCACGTAGATCAAGGAGAAAGCTGTATTACTAGTGAAACAGTTACATTTCGATTGTCTCTCGCACTGCAATAGGCACGGAAAACTTACATCATTACCGTTCTCACTTTTTACGTGTCGTAGTAAGCCAAAGGCTGTACACAGTTTTCGTTGAGTCCAAATGATACACTATGTTAACACACAAAAAATTCCGTTTTCACCCGAATTAAGACTTTCGGGATCACCTGTACGTTGCTTATGACGTTATCTCCCTAAATATCACTAGCCTTCCGTAGGCGTTCGGAAACTTGGAAGCTAGTTGACGAACATAGAAACATTTCAAGAAACGAATTGTGGTTTGTTTCTGCTTCTGTTACAGTTATCCTTTATTTATTACACAGGCGCATCGTTCAACAGCGAGACGATAAATACCCACGTTTTCTTGAATCTAGGAATTTATTTGTTGTTTTCCGTAATTTTCTTGAACAAAACTCTTTGACATGTAACCGGCTGCGTATATGGGTTATGAGGAATTTTAGAACACGATGGAACAAAATGTTAGAAGGTTTCGTTGACTACTCAAAATGAATTCCTTCCGTTAGCAGCGTAGTCTGTGATTACCAACTGTAAGTGTGCCGCACCCGACGGCGAAGGGGCGCAGTTACATTCGTAAATGTCGCTTTCCCACGCCTCCGCAGTATCGTATGGCAGACTGCCTGTACCATACAAACTGCACTTGGTTCCTCCATCGCAAATGCAATTTTAGCAGTAGGTCTCTAAGGTCATCAAACATCGATTGCAAATCATTCAAAGTGGCCTCTGCACTAGAAGTATTAACGACTTAAATCACTGTATAAAAGAGGCAGAAGGATAGGTTTGATGCACAGGTCCCGACCTGCTGCTTGCAAGCCTGTCATTGAAAACTCGTAATACGACTGCTTCATTTGGAATTTCTAATCACAGGTGCACATTAGTGAGAGAGGAGAGACTGCAATGTTAAAAATTTAGCAAATGATATCTACCAGAATTATTAACATGGCGAAATTGTAATTCCATATTTGTATGTCTGTAATATATTACTTATACGGATGTATACTCATTTGCCGTATCTTTTTCTGTAAATTACACTGATTACGCACCTTATAAGCAAAATGAAGTAACCAGGATAAACAACAGCGAAAATAAATAACCACACCTTCTCTAACACTAGTTGAAACTATAAGAAAGTTGCCTCTGTGTAAAAAAAAAAAAAAAAAATATAACCGTTGCTGTTTCTGGCTGTCAAATAAATTATCTTTCCCGTTACCATTCTGTACGCTTGTATTATATTGATACATGTGGCACTCTCTTTTATGCCTAAGACCCGAATGCAGCTGTGGGAACAACAATAAAACACGTATTTTCAGTTTCTATATGCACTTAAAGTAGTACAGTACGAAGGCAATATATAAATCATTGTGGGGTGTAGAATAATAACTGCTACTAGTCTTCTTCGATGAATCCTGACCCACAAAAACGCACTCTAAAACTACGACACTTACTAATTTATTCATGGAAGCTTCTAAAGTAGTTTATATCAGCAAATGAATATGGTTATGACTAAACAGCTTTCTCCCTAATTTGTAAACCTGTGGTATCTCATGGTGCCGATAATAACTGTTGCTTGATTAAATTTCGGTGAACGATATTCACAAATCAGAAGATAAGTGTTAGATGGTGACACAATTTTCCTATTATTTATTACTAATTCCTCTTGATTTCTACCAATTTCCTGTCAGAATCATTTCGTTTGGGGATATTGAGTGCCGTGACAACTATCCGCGCGGAGTGGCCGCGCGGTTTTAGGCGCCACGTCACGGATTGCGTGGCGCCTCCCGCCGGAGGTTCGACTCCTCCCACGGGCATGGGTGTGTGTATTGTTCTCAGCATAAGTTATTTCAAGTAGCGTGTAAGTCTAGGGACCGATGACCTCAGCAGTTTGGTCCCTTAGGAATTCACACACATTTGAACATTTTTGACAAAGTAGAAAAACATCGATCCAGATTTTTGCGACTTTTATATCTCTTTGAAAGTCGCAAATTTCTGGTTCGGTGAAGACGTTCTATGTTGCCACGGCACCGCATATCGCCAAAACAAATGAGTCCGTCAGGAATTTGATAGAACTCAAGATGATTTGGGAAGAGATAATTTTGCAGATGCAATGACTAATTTCGGGAGAGAGTGAAAGGTCAAAGAATGTTCCCGCACGCTTCACCGACGTCATAGGGCGCAATAACAACTTGTCAGTGGGGGTGCAATGTGTGGATTGACTGGCCATCAGAGGTTATATCTGCGTTGCTGTGATATTTCAGCTCTGAGAGCGACAAAAGCGTGTGAACTGCAACAGTGGATAGAATAGAGACTTACACAACGACGTACTACTGCTGTTCATGGAGCTGGACCACAATTACAGATGACTGCATTTAGCTGGACGGCATTAAAGACTGTATAATTTCTACCAGTGCTAGTTCGACAGTGGAGCACCGCGATAGATAACGAACCTGTTTGCGTCGACGCTTCGCCACCACCTGTTATTCGCTGTAGAGCGTGTCTATACATTAAACGAATATACTGTATGTAGTAGTATATCCTACTCGTCCGATCTGGTGTAATGAAATTTTATTTAAGTTGATTTTTAATGAAAAGTTAAAGTTCAAGTCAATCTTGGAACTGGACTTGTTTCTGAAGTGCAGTTTCAAGTGTTGCTAAATGAAATAGGAATAAGTAATCATTAATGCTAGCTAAATTTAAATATCCTCTAAGCGTGTGTGCGAAGTATTAGATCTTTGCATGAAACTGATTGAATATATTATACATCAGAGTTGAGGCAATAGTTAATATTACAGACAAATAATCCTTTGAACATTTTATTTGATACAAGATAGTTACACAAGCGTACTGTATTGTATGTTAACCGGGGGCCTAAAACGACGGAGAGGCTCCGTCCCCGCCGCAGCCGCAGTGTTCCACAACCCCACGACGACCACCGCAGTCCAAAAAATGGATCAAATGGCTCTGAGTACTATGGGACTTAACATCTGAGGCCATCAGTCCCCTAGAACTTAGAACTACTTAAACCTAACTAATCGAAGGACATCACACACATCCATGCCCGAGGCAGGATTCGAACCTGCGACCGTAGCGGTCGCGCGGTTCCAGACTAGAACCGCTCGGTCACAACGGCCGACCCACTGCAGTCCACTTCACCCCTCCGCGCCCCACACCGAACCACTCTTTCAGGAGGGTTATTGCGCGGTTCGGCCACCGGTGGACCCCCCCTCCCCCCTAGGAAGCGTCTCACACCATCTGCCCCTATGTTTGCGTGGTAGAGTAATGGTGGTGTAAGCGTACGTGGAGAACTCTTTGGGCAGTAGTCGCCGACATAGAGTAGCTGAGGCGGAATAAGGGGAACCAGCCCGCATTCGCCGAGGCAGAGGGAAAACCGCCTAAAAACCGTCCACAGACTGACCGGCTTACGGGACCTCGACACAAGTCGGCCGGGCGGGTTTGCGCCGGGGACTAAGCGCTCCCTCCGAACCCGGAAAGCCGTGCGTTAGAGCACATTTTGTGTTAATATACTCCGAGAACGGATAAACCTCTGGCGCAAGGGACTCACTCGACAGCGTTATACTACAGCTGGAAACTTAATAAGAATCCATTCCGTGTCAGCTATCATTGCTCAGAAACTACAAGCTTATTAGAAGGCAATAGGAACGTCAACAGAGGCACTACCGTGTTGATCGTCACAAAGATGTGTTTCCGGACGCGAACCGCTTCAACCAGTCCTAGATGTCGTAGATGATGCCGTGGTGACGGCCATCTGTCATATGCTTTGCGGAATGGCATAACGGATATATATATACATATATATATATATATATATATATATATATATATATACTGTTGTGGTCTTCAGTCCAGAGACTGGTTTGATGCAGCTCTCCATTCTACTCTGTTCTTCATCTCAAAGTGACTACTGTACCATACATACTTCTGCATCTGCTTAGTGTATTCATCTCTTTGGTCTCCCTCTATGATTTTTACCCTCCACGCTGTCCTCCAGTACTAACTGGTGATCCGTTGATGCCTCAGAACATGTCCTACCAACCGATCCCTTCTTCTAGTCAAGTTGTGCCACAAATTCCTCTTCTCCCCAATTTTATTCAGTACCTTCTCATTAGTTACGTGATCTGCCCATCTAATTTTCAGCATTCTTCTGCAGCACCACATTTCGAAAGCTTTTATTCTCTCCTTGTCTAGACTACTTATCGTCCATGTTTCACTTCCACACGTGGCAACACTCCATACAAATACTGCCAGAAAAGACTTCCTGACAAATCTATAATCGATGTTAACAAATTTCTCTTCTTCAGAAACGCTTTCCTGGCCATTGCCAGTCTACATTTTATATCCTCTCTACTTCGACCATCATCAGTTATTTTGCTTCCCAGATAGCAAAACTCACTTACTACTTTAAGTGTCTCATTTCCTTATCTGGTTCCCTCTGCATCACCTGATGTTATTCGACTACATTCCATTATCCTCGTTTCGCTTTTGTTGACGTTCATCTTATATCCTCCTTTAAAGGCACTGTCCATTCCGTTCAACTGTTCTTCCAGATCCTTTGCTGTCTTTGCCAGAATTACAATGTTATCGGCAAACCTCAAAGCTTTTACAATGAAATGAATACCCTTAGCTGCATACAGGCGTTGATTTAAGTCAACGGGGAGAGTTGAAAATGTGTGCCGCGACCGGGACTCGAACCTGGGACCCCCTGCTCACATGACAGACGCTCTATCCATCTGAGCCACCGAGGACACTATAGTGCGACTGCAGGGACTTATCTCGGGCACGCCTCCTGTGAGACCCACATTCGCAACTTATTGTCCCACACTATATTCATAGTGCCCCTGCGCATCATACTCATTACTCGCGGCTTTACTGCCGATTCCCGTAGGAGTTCGGGCACTGTTTGTGCATCCGCACAGAAGAACATGGTCAAATGGTCGGTGAGCCTGAACTATACATATATATGAAGATGGTGTCCGTTCTTTCGGACATATCCGAAAGAACAGACATCATCGGTGACCATGCAGCTCGTTACAATGAAATGAATACCCTTAGCTGCATACAGGCGTTGATTTAAGTCAACGGAGACAGTTGAAAATGTATGCCCCGACCGGGACTTGATCCCGGGATCTCCTGCTTACAAGACAGACGCCATGTTCTTTGGAACAGATACCATACATGTCTGAAAGAACAGATACCATCTTCATAAATACTCCAAGCTTTTATTTCTTCACCATGGATTTTAATTCCTACTCCAAACTTTTCTTTTGTTTCCTTTACCGCTTGCTCAATATACAGATTGAATAACATTGGGGATAGGCTACAATCCTGTCTCACTCCCTTCCCAACCACTGCTTCCCTTTCAAGTCTTATAACTACCGTCTGGTATCTGTACAAATTGTTAATAGCCTTTCGCTCCCTGTATTTGACCCCTGTCACCTTCAGAATTTGAAAGAGAGTATTCCAGTCAACATTGCCACAAGCTTTCTCTAAATCTACAAATGCTAGAAGCGTAAGCTTGCCTTTCCTTAATCTGTCTTCTGAGATAAGTCGTACGGTCAGTACTGCCTCGCGTGTTCCAGCATTTCTAAGGAATCCAAACTGATATACATATAAAATTATTATCATATTATATTATATTGATTATAATAAATTATAGTAGTTTTGGTCGCTCTTGTGTACAATATGAGATATTGAGAAGCACATGTTACGGGACGTTTTAATGCTTGAGATACTGCCTCTTCTTCAGGGAACTGCATGTTTTATATTTTGGTAGCACAATGCTTAGCCACATGTGCGTGATGAGGAATGTGGTAACCTTCTGCCGATATTACTGTTTCTGAGTCCTGCGCATTCATCTGACATGTAACGAAACGTCAGAAGTGGATGATTGATGAAAAACTCGCCATAGTATGTCCTCTAGCAACCACATTTGATGCTTGTGGACGCGGATGCATAATTCGAGTAGAAAGACTTCCCAGGAACAAATCCAGGCCCAGTCTGATTCCGTGCCACGATGAACAGAGACTCTGATTGCACTGTGTGGTGGCTTATTTCACGCTATACTGAACTCCTGAGGTGAGAAAGCATGGACCGTTCTGCAATTGCAGTTTGTGTATTGACATGTACTGTAATGCTTGGCTCCAATTTCGTTTGTCACAGTATCCTCTGGTGTTTCAATTTTCACAAACTTCACTGTATTACTATCATTGTTTTTTCTAGGTCACTATTTCTACGTACAACTGGAGTTTTTATGCTAAACTTTTTCATGGAGTTGCAGTTTCGACATTTACAACTAATATCATTTATCTTACGGTTAAAAAAAAGCACTCCGTCTTCAGGCCGCAAGCGGCCCATCGGGACCATCCAACCGCCGTATCATCCTCAGGTGAGGATGCGGATAGGAGGGGCGTGTGGTCAGCACACCGCTCTCCCGGTCGTTATGATGGTTTTCTTTGACCGGAGTCGCTACTATTCGGTCGAGTCGCTCCTCAATTGGCATCACGAGGCTGAGTGCACCCCGAAAAATGGCAACAGCGCATGGCGGCTGGATGGTCATCCATCCAAGTGCCGGCCACGCCCGACAGCGCTTAACTTCGGTGATCTCACGGGAACTTTTTTTTTTTGTAACCATATATATTTATTTAAATATATTAACAACGATACATTTAAAAAAAGACATTTTATTCTATTAATCTATTATGTTCCTAGTGATGGTTAATATTACTGTCATTTTATATGTTTTCGTTTTTATATTTTCCTTTTTCGTTTTTCTCTTATTGTTTGTTCCTTAAACCCTTTTACATGGCCATTTGTCGTCTTTTTTTTTGAGGGGGGTAGACATTGCAGGACAGGCATAACAGTTTATATTTGGCATCGATGCATTGATTTTGAGTTTATGTTTCTGTATGTGATGGACTTGTGATGCCACAGGCACATTGTGTATTCTGGTTTGATCTCTTCCTCTAGTTACACTGTTAAGTGGGACAGTATGAGTCACCATGATAGGTGGAGCAGAAGTGGAAGAAACTTTTTTTTTACATATACTACAGAATATGCCTAAATAGAAGAGGAGAGAAAATTTTGTCATATTACATAAGAGAAGCAGAAAGGATAGTGTGAGTAATCAATAGAATTTTATAGGCACAAAGTAAAGGAAATCAAAAATATCTAATAATAATAATGAGTAGTTGGCACTTTCCACTAAGGAGCACTTTGTGTCACTGATTTCACTATTTGATTTTGTTGCACTTGTTCACTATCACTGCACACGTTATTCTTGTGGTGAGTGTGGTGAGGTGACTGGTGGCGGTGCTGAGGGTCACAGGCTGGGAAGGACTCTGGCGATTGCTGTCTGCAGTGGAATCTGCAGGAAGTTTTTGAAGTTCTCGTGGTATCGCCTGTGCTGTTGGGCTGTCTTGTTCTCCTCCCAGAGGTCCATCAGGAAGGCCAGCTGGTCAGTCTGCCTCCGCGCTACGATGGCGTGTGCCGTCATGGCGAGGATCCAGAGAGTCGCCAGTCGCTTGGGCCGTGGAAATGGGTTGCAGTCTGGGGCGGTGATTGCTTCCACTGTGATGCTTCCCGGCGCCGTTCTGTTGATGTGGGCCACCATCTGCTGGCACGCTTCCCAGATGTTGATGGCATTCCCGCACGTGAATCGGTGCTCGAGGGTGTCGGTCATGCCACATACGTCACACTTGTCACTTGCGACGAGTTTTATCTCCGCCAGTCTTTGGTTGGTTGGTACCGTTCTGTTAATTATTTTGTACCATGTCTCCTTCGCATGTTTAGGCAACACGTTTTCCGAGACGTTCCCCCATATTTGTTTCCAATTGTATTGCGGGAGTTTTTGTTCAATTTTGTTTTTTGCCGGCTTCCCCCTGAGGGCCCAGTATATTCTCTTGGCTGTTCTGTGGCTGGGGTTCGCCACGGTGTCCAGAACGTAACTTTTGTTGGCGTAGTGCAACCTGATGTGTCAAATTCTGAAGGGAATGTGTCTCGTGTCGACCGGCGGCGCTTCTTGTGATGCGGGCTTGTATCTTCCAATCATCTTGGCTGTGACGCTGTCAGGGTTTTTGTCCTGGATGGCGAACGTTCGTTTCAGTAGAAGGGCTGCACATTTGGTCTTTATATCAACTAGACCTAGTCCCCCTTCTTTCGTTGGCAGCGAGCACGTTGCTTGCGCCACTTTGAATATATTTCGACGCCACAACAGGTAGTACACTGCGCTCGTTAGTGCTCGCGCAAGCCGGCCGAAGTGGCCGTGCGGTTAAAGGCGCTGCAGTCTGGAACCGCAAGACCGCTACGGTCGCAGGTTCGACTCCTGCCTTGGGCATGGATGTTTGTGATGTCCTTAGGTTAGTTAGGTTTAACTAGTTCTAAGTTCTAGGGGACTAATGACCTCAGCAGTTGAGTCCCACAGTGCTCAGAGCCATTTTTTTTGCTCGCGCAGTTTCTGTCGGGATGCTTAAGATTTGCGCCAGGTACCAAGCTTTCGACAGGATCGTCGTGTTTATCAGTTCTGTTTTCTGGTGGATTGTTAGCTTCCGGTTCGCGTGCTGTCTGGAGAGACCTCTTATGGTGTGTAGCACGTCCCTCCAGTTGTATGCGGCCATTCTAAGTGGACAAGACTGTATATGTATTCCAAGAACTTTATGGCTTTCTGCTATTTTATACCACTGGCTGTTTGGTTTGAGTCGTTGATTCCCTATCGGCAGTAGCACTGTTTTTCTGGGGTTGGTTTGGGCGCCTGACGCTTTTTGGAATGTAGGAACCGGTGTATCCACTGTGGCAAGGCCGTTGCCCATCTGACGGTTAAAGGTATTGCATAATAGACAAAGCGGCTGCACCTGGTAATATAGATAACATGTGTGCGATTGCCCATTCGACTTGGCAGTTTCAGATTGCATACATTGTTTCGACGACTGACAATCATCTGCCAGCGAAAATCTTTAGTTTATACGGAAGTAGTAATTAATAATATCAAGTTTTTGTTCGTGTTATACTTGAAGGCAAGCCATGCATAATCTTTAAATATTCTACACAGGAAACGACCACCAATTATCATGCAAAACTGCGTACATCTTCAGGAACTCAGTTCGCTCTGGGAAGCAGAGGAGACGACGTCGGCCCGTTACGGTGTACATACGCTTCCTGCCCGGCTAGTGCTCGTGCAGCATTTACAGTGGTAGTTCGTTCCAGTATTTGTTCTACTTCCATAACCTCTGCCGAATCACTAAAAATTTAGCTACGCTGCGGTCATCACAATGTTGGTGGCATTTGCTGCTCTCCTGCTCCACAGACTTCACGAAACCTGCCGCACAGTGTCGAAAAGGACACTGAAGCAGTTCGTGCATGCGTCAGTGAAGTGATTAGCGACGCAATCATCGCGTCACATAACGCAAACACACTCCAATATGTTCCACATCTCGATGCAACTACAGCAAGAGAACTGCAGCCCTCGCAGACCGCACGGAGGAGGAAGAAGACGGCGACCATCGAGACGAAGTGGGAAAAGTACTAATTTACATGCCGACGCCACCCAAGAAGGTACCATCACCCACCAGCATGCAAGTAGCACTGCTCATTTATACCAACTACGGACAAAGAGCCTTTCATCTTATTTTTTGAAAGCAGAGACAGAAACAGAGGCAGGCTCCATCCTATGGCGCTGCGCAAACTCATTAGGCAGCACTACGAGTCACTAATACTACGGCAGCAGGGAGAAACCGAGTCAGATTTGAGACTGTATCAGGATTAACTGCCAACGCTTCAGTTCAACTCTTTTTCTTAGACAAAGCAAATATTTAGGCTTACATTCCAAAGTTCTTCACTACTAATCAAGGCATCATCAATAATGTTGAAACCTCTATTACGGAGGATTAATTACTAACGGAAATAACTTCTTGCTGCGAAGGTATTACCACCAGGAGATTTAGTAATTGTAATTCTGAACGGGGAAAAGGTAACAGAGCCGTCTCCAATTTGTATTGTGACATTTAGATCACAGCGGCTCCAGTAGTTTGTTTACGTTTATGATGTTCGTTGTCCAGTGGATGTGTATGTATCTTCCGCCTTACAATGCTATAATTGTTTACGATATGGACATAAGAGCAAACGGTGCAGAAGTAACACAAGATGAGCCTAGTGTGCAGAGCCAGTCAACCAACCTGTATTCATTGTACCGGTGGTTACAGTACCCTATCTCGAACCTGTCACATGTACCTTAAACACAAGTAAATTAACAAAATTATGTCTGTCAACAATAGCACCTTTCCAGAAGTAGCAGCTGTGTCTGAAAACGTACCTTATGCAAATGCAGTTACTTCTCCTCCCCCCCCCCCAAAAAAAACATTACAAGACATTGTACAGAATTCCCACCCTTCGTGGCTCAACAGCGGCACAATGAAAGTTATCAGCACCGCAACCTACGATCCCCAGCAACCACCCCATGACATGAGGATAGTGCCGGAGACGTCGTGGACAGTGGATCCACGGCCGGTACCACCACCCCCTCCTCTAATACAGCATTCCCAGCTGTCCCACCAGCAACGCGTAATTTCTGTAGAACATAGACCTAGCCAAAACGTGGTGGCTTGGGACTAATTGCACCAACCAGAATTGCCCCACTCCTTACATCCCAAAATGGCTTATAAACTCATCCAATGGAAAGTAAAATCGCTCCAGGCAAGCAAAGCATTTTCTGCTCGAAAGTCAAGTAGACGATTGTGCCAACACCGAAACATGGTTAGAAGCGAACGAACAGTTAGCATTCTCGGGCTTCTCTGTCAGAGAAGATAGAGATGATGGCTACGGCGATACACAGTTGATGGTAAAACAAGATATCCACTTTTCCGTCGTCAATACTGGCCCTCAGCGTGGCCCAACCTGTATTGATTGTACCGGTGGTTACAGTACAAATGGTCGGTATCCGTCTGTGGATCAAGGACCTCAATCTGAATTTGACCTCAGCATATAAGCACCAAATATAGATTTTCCAAACAACAGTGAGGAACAATCATCGCGTCCTACGGAAAACACCTTCTACTACTAGGTGGCTTTGACGGTCAGCATGTACTGTAAGACTGCAGGAGTGCCAACGCAATGGAAAAAATGCTAGTGGATGTACTAGATTCGGAAAAGCTTATAGTACTAAATTATGGCTCACCCACACGAAAAGTCCGACCAAATGAAGACCGGACGGCTGTGGACTTGAGCGTAACATCCCCTGCACTGTCTACCGTAACAACATGGGAAGTGATACTGGATACTTTAGGTTCGGATACCTTGCCAATTCAGATTGTAATAAACGCACAACCTAGGGAGGCTGTCGGACGCAGTCAACAGGAAATGGAACACAACGAAAGTCAATTGGAACCTATACGGAACACTACTGGAAGCCAAACTTGAACCGATTATCGAAACTGGGAATCCAGAAAAAAGACTGTTAGATCTTGGTATCGCTTATCAATGAAGCAACAGAAGGCTCAATACCTGAAAAAGGACATAAGCGAACTGCTCATAGGCCATCGCCCTGTTGGTGGGATTCAGAATGTGACACAATCCTCAGGGAACGGACGGACGCGTTAGCACAATACATAAATCTCTCTAACGATACAAACTTTCTTGTCCTTAAAAAGAACAAGCTACAGTTAAGAAAACATTCAAACACAAAAAAGGAAATTGTGGCACGATTTCTGCACTGCAGTCTGCAAAGAAACTCCATTAACCAGGATCTGGAATGGAATACGGAAAACTTAAATCGGTCTGACAATGGATTAGAACACACCTCCACCGTCCGACGAACTTTTAGAATCTTTTTGTGTATGCTAGCTCCACCTGACGTACTGGGCAAGGAAGCAGAAAATGAAGAGGATAACAGTGGCATCACATAAACCTCTTCCTGGAAGAACTCCAGATTGCACTTCCCAAGGAAAGGGTACTGCATCTGGCCGGTATTATATTGATTACCCGATGCTAAGACACATCCTGCACAAAGGGAAACTGCTCCTGCTCAAAATTTACAAACGTGGGTGGACACTAAAGATCAAAATCGGCTCGCTAAAAACGTGTCTCGTCGTTCCTATCCACAAATCGGGAAACAGATGTGATAAATCCGACTCATATCCGCCTATCACCCTACTTTTGTGTGCGGCGAAGGTAATGGAAAGGATTATTAAGCGGCGCTGAGGATGGTGGTGTAAAAACAAGAAACCACTACCGAGAAAACAACTTGGATTTCGAAAAGGAAAAGAAACAACTGAAATCCTGTTACGGTTAGGTACTGACATACAGCTAAATTTCTCTCGTAATAATTATATGATGGCTGCATTCACAGACTTGACTAAAGCATATGACAAAGTCGTCCAGTCAATCTCAGGGAGAAAACTGGGAAAAAACACCACTCGTGCATAACGTTGTAAGCTTTCAGACCAATAGGAAAACAGTCACTCTGCGACACGGAACTACACTGGGACCCAGAGAAACTAGCAGTAGACTTCCGCAGGGATCAGTCTTGGCTCCCTTATCACTCGATCTCTATTCTGCAGACTTTCAGGACCTCTTTGTCAGTGACATCCAAATATTACAGATAGAAGATGTGTGCGTATATTCCGAAGCCACTCTGTCTGAGTGTTGTACAGAAAGTGGCTTCGAAATCTCTGACTGCAAGTCCACTGTTAAGATCTTTAGTCACCATAGGGTTCCAATTCCCCAAACAATGCAACTGGGAAAACATACTTTCCCAGTTGCGAAAACAACTCAATACCTTGGGAATATTTTAAATGATAACATAAGACGGGTTCCTCAAATCCGTCGTACCATTAACAAATGTGAAAAAGCCTGCAGTCTCATCAGTGCTACGACTAGAATATTATGGGGCTGTGATCGGCAGACAGTTTTGTCTTCGTACCAGTCCCCACTTTGATTATGGACACCTATGTTACGGACCGGCATAAGAAGGTTTGCACCAAAGAGTCGACACAATGCAGTACAAAGTCTTGTATATAATTAGTGGGACGTTCATGTCCACCCAACAAACGCACTACTCGTTGAAGCGAATGAACTACATTTAAAACTGCGACGAATATTCCTCTGCAAGAAATTCCTCCTGCGACGGTATTTCAATGAATAAGAGCCCCTTGACGAGAAAATTCGGGAATTAACGTGCTGCTGTGTGGATAAAGAGGAGCTTCCAACTGTCGCGGCTGAATACAGAGAGATATAAGGTTCAAATGGCTCTGAGCACTATGGGACTCAACTGCTGAGGTCATTAGTCCCCTAGAACTTAGAACTAGTTAAACCTAACTAACCTAAGGACATCACAAACATCCATGCCCGAGGCAGGATTCGAACCTGCGACCGTAGCGGTCTCGCGGTTCCAGACTGCAGCGCCTTTAACCGCACGGCCACTTCGGCCGGCAGAGAGATATAAGCATTAAGGCAACAGGTGTGGAAAATTCCTCTTCTACCGCACTACAACAGGCCATTCGAAACGTCGATTCTGCAGATTGCTGTCAGGAGCAGTTAAACTTGTCAAAACCAGGACTGAACTAACGCAACGGCGATGGAATTTCTGTCTCACTATCACAATGCGTGCGTGGTGTGTACAGATGGGTCTAACTCTAGTGAAGGCACTGGTAGCGCTTATTGAGTACCCCGAAGCAAACAACAAGGCCTATACAAACTGGACCCATACTCCACTATTATGACAGCCGAGCTGATTGCCTTTTTGGAAGCCCTCCGGTTCATACAGACGTCCACAGCAGACACAATAGTCATTGCTTCTGATAGTATGTGAGCCCTACAACTGATTAGAAACCATCATAATAGTTATACCAGTCCCATAGTAACAGCAACTGAAGACGTTGTGTTTCGAGTGCAGACGAGCTGTCGCGACATCGTGATAGTGTGGATGAAAGGCCACTTTGGGACACCCCGGAATGACAAAGTAGATGTCCTAGCAAAGCACTCATCTTTGAATGGGGCCATTAAATATGATAAGCTCCCTCTCACAGATAAGATACCCATGCTCAGAAAGCACTTGTCTCGGACTGGCAAGAGGAAAGGTCGCGGACGTCATCAAAGGCGGTCAGTACGCACTAGTTCATCCTACGATTCCAGGAGTACCATCGTATAGTTAGTCGCGGACATCTAAAGACAAAGGGAGTCACTACGCACTAGTTCATCCCACGATTCCACGAGTACCATGGTACAGTAAGGTACAAACATCAAGGAGCTTCACGAAAATTGTAGCACTGCTGAAATTTTATCACTGGAATTCAACAAATACCTCTATCGGCTCAAGCTACGTGTTCGCGGAGAGGAAGAATATCCAAACCATATGCATCCTCGGAACACATATCACATAAAACCAGTTCCCAAGAGGCCTCCAATTCTTGATAGCAACGTATAAGCTACTGTACGTCTTCGTCACCAATGCCTACATCAAGATATAGCTTCTTGCGCTGCTAATGTAGTGCTCGTGGTACTTAGAATTCCAGTGGAAGACCACAGCGCAAAGCTCGAAATGCATATTTTAACGTAACCTATTAAAAGAAAAAACATTATGCAAGGAAACGCTAATGAAAGAAGTTGTGATAAATCTTTAGTTGAAAGCATAGGCTTTTAAATTCATTACTCTTAACATGTGCACGTGGCGAACAGCCCCTGTTTTTAGCATCTGATGATAATGAAGCTACTTTTCCCTTGCAGCAAATTTACTTTACTTCTTAATTTTTTCTTTTCTGGGACTTTTGAGCTGTTAAATCAACTTGACTTCCTACAGAATGAGCTGTTAATGGGACACTCTGCAAGATTTTCAGTATTTATATGAGTGCTGGAATTTTCATTCATGTTTTCAGCCTGAAAGTAACGCATACCGTAGGCATTATTTACTTGCATGTCTGGATGAACAATCGTTAATGACGATTTACGGCCTTCCGACATTAATTAGAAATAAACTGGCGTGCACAGATAGCCGAAGTGGTTAAGGCGACCTCTCGCGATAAGCGGCAAATCCGAGTTCGAGACCCGGTCCAGCAGAAATTGTCGTATGTCACTAGAAACGTGCCTCTACTTGGACTAAGTGTTCAAGACTGAGCTGCAGTTTGCTTTTACGTGACGCCGTCAGGTAGCAGGCTAAAATAAAAATATTCTATTTTCTCAATATTGTAGTGAGATGGGGCTTTTCTTCCGATTTTAAAAAAACGGTTGCTATGTGTTAGCCACATTTAGTGTACACAGCAACGTATGCCTAAAGTGAACCAAACATAAAGAAGCTAGACATTTTTTCTTGAAAACTCTTCAAATTTTTTGGTGCAGAGTACTAGGAAATTAAGAATCACAGTAACTATGGTCAGTATCGAAAAAATAGGCATTTCATCATCGAGCTGCGATATGAAATTATACGATACGAAAGAAATTAATTTTGTGCACCATTTATTTCTTCAGCATCGAATGAGAGGTATATACAATAGTGAAGAAAAAGCAAATGTGCAAAATAAGTCGTTTTAAATTTTTCGGAGGAAAAGAAGAACCTCTGACGAAACCCTAACTCCGGGAGTTGATGCAGCTTCGTATCATTTACACTTCGTATTTTTTTTTACTGTTTTATGAGCCTTTATTGTTTACATCACGAAAATCAGAAAACCCATTTTTCTCATGTGTTGCTATCAGCCTTTTCGTGGGCAACGATCGTTGTTTTTCTGTGTGTGTGTTTTTTCTCTTACTACTACTCATTATATATTCCTAACTTTAACAGTACATCAGATAACTGTTTACTTGTGGGCATGTCCAACATCTAAAATACACAATCAATGAAATAAACAAAACTTTGGCCTTTGTTTACTTGGTTTCAACATGGCAGACTTAGCGCAAGCGTACCAAATTTTGGCGCATGGAATGCAACTAAGTTTCCATTCTGTGCATTCTCCATTCCGTGACACGGTGGAGTGAATGTAATTATGTCGGTGAGTGAGAAACAGAGTGATGTAATCGTATTTCGAATTTGAGGAGTTCGTCCACACACGGCGCACAGTCTCCTTCAGCGCGACCACACACGAGCGCTGTGACATATGCAACAGTCCAACGCCTTGGGTTCACTGTCATCGATCATCCCCCATACCTTCCCGTCTTGGCCCCATACGGTTTTCAGCTATTTCCAAAACATAAAGAACGCCTTCGAGAACTTCAGAGCGTTGAAGCGGTGCAAGAAGAGATAAGTTTGTTACTATATCAACAAAGTCAAACATTCTACAGTGACGATATCAAAAGACTGGTCTCTCGCTGGTAAATATGTGTTCGTCGCCAGGGTGACTTTGTCGATAAATAAATAACCAGATACGAAGAATGAGGATATAGAATGTCAATACAGTTTGTTTTTTTAAAAAGCTTTCAGAGTTCAGTCATGAAAGATTTGGAGGCACTGCTTTTCAGTACGCCCTCGTATTAATCTTCACTGTCATCTCTTCCCTTATTTATTTCTCACTTTCAGCAAGGATGTTTACATCTTTCTGTGTTGCCTTCTCATTTTTAGCGGAGGTGTGGCTCGTAGCTTGTCAGTTCCTCCTTGCCGGGTCGGTTTCAAAGCCTCATCCGACAGATTTTCTGTTCTTTCCTTAATTCGCCTCCCGCAAGTACGCGGATACCGTTTTCTCGTGAAGCGCCTCTCCTGCTTTCTGACTCCTCTCCTCCCGCACGGGCCATGAAGGCCCAAAGGTACCGACTGGCTGCCGTGTCATCCTCAGCCCACAGGCGTCACTGGATGCGGATATGGAGGGGCATGTGGTCAGCACACCGCTCTCCCGGCCGTATGTTAGTTTCCGAGACCGGAGCCGCTACTTCTCAATCAAGTAGATCCTCAGTTTGCCTCACAAGGGCCGAGTGCAACCCACTTGCCAACAGCTCTCGGTAGACCGGAAGGTCACTCATCCAAGTGCTAGCCCAGCCCGACAGCGATTAACTTCGGTGATCTCACGGGAACCGGTGTTACCACTGCGGCAAGGCCGTTGATTGTTTTCTGACTGCTGACCTGAATTATGACCTTCCTTCACAACTCCCTCGCTTAGCCATTGCCTAACCGACACGCCCCAGTATCAGCTCAGTTCACTACAGCTGCCAGATACGTAGTAGCATAGGTGCATACAGGCTGGAAAGTACAGTTAGAATCCTATGTGATAACACGTTCTAATATGAAACTATCATCACCCACCTCTGCAACATCGATAGCTGTTCATATCACGCTTGTATCCGGCTTTATTGCGTGTTTGATATGCACAGGATAGTTAGCACGGTACCACATATCAGCGCTTCTTCGCGTTCCATTCGCGAATGTATTCCTTCCTTAATATTAGTTCTTGAAATTTTGTAAGTTGGCTTTCGCGTTGCAATTTCCGTCTATCTCCAAGAGACTTCCAGTTGAAGTTTCTAGCATTCACCTAACGCTCTCTCCTGTGAGCATTCGTGTGTACGTTGAATACCCCCTATTAGTCCTGTTTGGTACCGCTCCCGTACACATCAACGATATTGTAGGACGGATCACACGAGAGTTGTGTAAGCGGTATCCTTTGTAGATTGACTGCGTTTTCCCAGTACCCTGACAATGAACAGGAGTCTGCCAGCCGGTTTACCTACGAATGAGACTACGTGATCGTTCCATTATATACTCCTACAAACTGTTACACCTAAGTATTTGCATGAGTTGATTGATTCCAGTTGTAACGCGCTGATATTTTGGTCATAGGATACTACATGTTTTCGTTTGGTGAAGAACAAAATTGTACATTTCTATAAATCCAAAACAACTTTCCAATCTTTGCACCACTTTGAAGTCTTATCCAGATCTGACTGGATATTTCTGCAGATTTTCACAGCTACTAAGTCATTATAGGTAAAAACATTATCAGCGAAATGTTCAGGGTTCCCATTAACGTCTGCTACGATAATATCGAAAGGGAGGAGAAAGGGTCCCAAGGTACTTCCCAGGGGCACACCTCATGTTACACGTACAGAATGTTTGTAAATCAGTTGTACAAAAGTAACCCTTAATTACGGAAAAGGTTAAGAACTTGCAGAAATGTTTGATACAGCTGTGCATGCACTATGTCTTCAAGTTTTATTTACGAACGTTCAATGCGCCTTCTGTAACACGACAAATGTCCCATCTGTAATCAGTTTCCTGCCTAATCCTATGAAGCAAGTCTTAATATATGATGGGAACTGCTTGTGTTCTCAGTTGCCGCAGCTCGCTGACGTTTCCCGGAAGCGGAGGGGAACAAACACTCTGTCTTTACGTAACATCGTGCACAGAAGTCCATTGGGGCTAAATCAGGTGTTCGTGTGGCCGGGATAATGTTCCTCCACGTCCAGTCTTAGTCGGCATATTCCTATGGAGATACGCAACTTCACGATTATTATGTCGTGGAAAATAAATTGTCCCCATATCCTCTTGTAAATGAGACATTAGATAATGTTCATGCATGTGCAGGTAAGACTGCAGGACTTGTTAAATCGCTGCGGCAGAGCCTGCTGGTCAGCCGTGACCCGAGGTCATGTGCGGCACACAGCCAGTTTCTGTGAAACGATTGTACTAATTAGTAACATAGTCATTTTTTCTGTTTTCCGTTGTTCCTTAGTTGATTCAAATTTCGTGGAGGTATGTTCCATCTATGCAACTAACTGAAAGGCAGTTTGTTTATTGCCATACGCGTTACGCTTCTTTAATATATATATATATATATATATATATATATATATATATATATATATATATATATATATGTGTGTGTGTGTGTGTGTGCGTGTGTGGGTGTGTGTGGGTGTGTGTGTATGTGTAATAGATGAATTGTGTAGTAGTTACAATATGTTACTATGTTATATTTTGTCATGGTTCAAATGGTTCAAAAATGGTTCAAATGGCTCTGAGCACTATGGGACTCAACTGCTGAGGTCATTAGTCCCCTAGAACTTAGAACTAGTTAAACCTAACTAACCTAAGGACATCACAAACATCCATGCCCGAGGCAGGATTCGAACCTGCGACCGTAGCGGTCTTGCGGTTCCAGACTGCAGCGCCTTTAACCGCACGGCCACTTCGGCCGGCTATATTTTGTCATGTTTTTCAGATTATAATCAAATTATGTAGCACAAATTTCGTGAAGTGAAATTATCGTTCGGTGTTACTTACGATTTCCAGTCTAAATTATTAAAATACTGTAACTACTGTGTAGTACACTTATTATTTGTATAAAAATAAACTTGTAAGACAGGCTTCCGAAGATGCTTCAGAAATAAAAGTAGCGTAACGCGCATGACAATAAACAAACTGCCTTACGTTTAGTTGCATAGACGGAACATGCCTCCTTGAGTTAGTAACAGTCTGTCTTTTGTCTTTGAGGTGATGGCTTGCGATATATAGTCATGAATTGTCTCTGAACTGTTGTAGCGATTTTGGATTCATGGGCCATAAACAATACTACGTTCTCTCTGTGCCGTTATACGACTCCATGATGACTATTGGAATAACGCATTCACGCATGCCACCTGTCGGGAACGCCAGGAAGAACCAGTGTTAGGTGAGAGTAAAACTTGAGGATATACTGCATTAGTTCTGTATCAGACATTTCTGTAATTTATTCACCCTTTTCATAATTAAAGGTTACTTTTGTGTAACTAATTTATAAAAAAACCTATACTTCTGTCGATGACTTCCATCCAAGGTAACATGTTGCGTCCTTTCTTCTACAAAGTCGTCAATCAAGTCACAAATTTTGTTTGGTACCCCACACAGTCGTATTTTTCCTTTTAATCGTTCGTGTTGTACTGCTCAAGTGCTTTCCAGAAGAAATACTCCGTCCACCTGAGTGCTCTGACCTGCGGCTTTCAGGACGTCCAATGAGAAAAGTGCAAGTTGGGTTTCGCGTGACTGATATTTTCGGAATCCATGCCGTTAGGCACGAAGGAGTCTTTCCTGTTAGCTTATTATATTTTATATTTGAGCTCAGCTCCTAAGACAGATGGACGTCAGACAGATAGAAAAGTAGTTTTGTGGTTCACCACTGTTGTACACTGGTGTGAGCTGTGTTTTCTTCCAGTCACTAGGCATAGTTTTTTGTTCGAGGTATCTACGATGTATTGTGCATCAAATGGGAGCTAACTCAGGTGCAAATTCTATACGTAGTCCGACAAGAATTCCGATGAAGCCTTGTTCAATTTTAGCTGTTTCTCAGTTCCACTGACATTGCCCATCAGGATTTATATGTATCGATCCACAGAAGGACTGAAGCGATTTCGGATGCGGAAGGTGGTCAGCTACATCCTGTTAGGTGCTTGTTCATATTCCTTTTACCGTATTTTTTGTTTACAGAGTTTCCCAAATTTTTATACGCGTTCGATGGTGGATCGCTGTGGAGAATGGAGTGGCGGATAGCGTACACTGCAGATCTCAAGATGCACGCCAGCCGCCCGCTTGCGCACTCGTGAGAAACGACGCGGCCCTCCTTGAACTGCGGCAGGGACGGGGCACGCCCGCCTTGGCAAACTCTCTCCATTGTGGCGGCCTTCCTGGGAGGCCGCAACAACAAAACACTCCGTGTCCCCCTGTAGCGCCCACTGCCTTTTCATAGCGCACCCACCCTCAAGCCGATACCGAAGGACACCTACCACCGCCGCTTGTTGTTTGTTGCCTACACGCTTTTACACTCGAAGTCAAGTCGTCCGTCATTTATCACTTCCGTCGGGCACCTTTCCCTATTGCCTCACCCATACCGTCAACACGATGGAAATAAGCCAACACGAGGATATTGCTTCTTCTCTCGGTTCCAAATACGTAGACTTTTTTTTGGAAGTAATATCTTTCACATACCTTACCTCGCAATTGGTCTTAGGTACATCACGCAGCGCAAAGAATGAAAGGGTTACGTTTTTCGAAACCCCTTCATTTACGCCCACTGCAACGCAGAAGTTCGAAAGTTTGAAGTTTGGCTCAGAGGTGATTGAATTTTATTCGTAGTGGATGCTGTTGAACTCCGTGACTGTTCCTTTACAGGGTGTAGAAAAATTTCCGCTACCAGTCACAATAAAGGTTATTTAACTGTCACACGACTGGTTTTGGGCTTGTGCCCATCCTCAGGTGTTTATACAAAAATGGTTCAAATGGCTCTGAGCACTAAGGGACTTAACACCTGTGGTCATCAGTCCCCTAGAACTTAGAACTACTTAAACGTAACTAACCTAAGGACATCACACACATCCATGCCCGAGGCAGGATTCGAACCTGCGACCGTAGCGGTCGCGCGGTTCCAGACTGAAGCGCCTAGAACCGCATGGCCACACCGACCGGCGTTTATACATGAATGTATAAACACCTGAATGTATAAACACCTGAATGTGTATACACCTGAGATGAATGTATAGACCTGAGGATGGGCATAAGCCCGAAACCGGTCATGTGACAAATAAATAACCTTTCTACATCTACATCTACATACATACTCCGCAATCCACCATACGGTGCGTGGCGGAGGGTATCTCGTATCACAACTAGCATCTTCTCTCAATGTTCCACCCCCAATCAGAACGAGGGAAAAATGACTGTCTATATGCCTCTGTACGAGCCCTAATGTCTCTTATCTTATCTTTGTGGTCTTTCCGCGAAATATAAGTTGGCGGCAGTAAAACTGTACTGCAGTCAGCCTCAAATGCTGGTTCTCTAAATTTCCTCAGTAGCGATTCACGAAAAGAACACCTCCTTTTCTCTAGAGACTCCCGCCCGAGTTCCTGAAGCATTTCCGTAACACTCGCGTGATGATCAAACCTACCAGTAACAAATCTAGCAGCCTGCCTCGGTATTGCTTCTATGTCCTCCCTCAATCCGACCTGATAGGGATCCCAAACGCTCGAGCAGTACTCAAGAATAGGTCGTATAAGTGTTTTATAAGCGGTCTCCTTTACAGATGAACCACATCTTCCAAAAATTTTACCAATGAACCGAAGACGACTATCCGCCTTCCCCACAACTACCATTACATGCTTGTCCCACTTCATATCGCTCTGCATTGTTACGCCCAAATATTTAATCGACGTGACTGTGTCAAGCGCTACACTACTAATGGCGTATTCAAACATTACGGGATTCTTTTTCCTATTCATCTGCATTAATTTACATTTATCTATATTTAGAGTTAGCTGCCATTCTTTACACCAATCACAAATCCTTTCCAAGTCATCTTGTTTCCTCCTACAGTCACTCAACGACGACACCTTCCCGTATACCACAGTATCATCAGCAAACAGCCGCACATTGCTATCCACCCTATCCAAAAGATCGTTTATGTAGATAGAAAACAACAGCGGACCTACCACACTTCCCTGGGGCACTCCAGATGATACCCTCACCTCCGATGAACACTCACCATCGAGGACAAGGTACTGGGTTCTATTACTTAACAAGTCTTCGAGGCAATTACATATTTCGGAACCACTCCCATATGCTCGTACCTTAGTTAGGAGTCTGCAGTGGAGCACCGAGTCAAACGCTTTCCGGAAGTCAAGGAATATGGCATCCGTCTGATACCCTTCATCCATGGTTCGCAAGATATCATGTGAAAAAAGGACAAGTTGCGTTTCGCAGGAGCGATGCTTTCTAAAGCCGTGCTAATGCATGGACAGCAACTTCTCTGTCTCAAGGAAACCTTTATTGTGACTGGTAGCGGAAATTGAATTTATAGCACCTGAGGATGGGCACAAGCCCGAAACCGCTCGCGTGACAAATAAATAACCTTTATTGTGACTGGTAGCGGAAATTTTTCTACATTCTTCAAAGGTGACTGCTAAGTTTCCCTATAAGTATGCAAAAGCGTGTTAGTGACGTTTCCCTCGGGCTAGGCGACGCTTCAAGCAGCATGCCGTCGACACATGCGAAATAGAAGGCCACAGCTCAGAAGTTCATGTGGCGTGTCAAGTGGTTAGTGAACATTAAATTTCACGACAGTTCTGCCCAACCTCACCGTGGACGTCTCATACCATGGCAGGGGCATCGCACGCCCCGTTAATCACATCTCATTCCTTCTCTTCACGCCTCTAAAATGGTTCAAATGGTTCTAAGCCCTATGGGACTTAACATCGGAGGTCATCGGTCCCCTAGACTTAGAACTACTTGAACCTAAATTACCTAAGGACATCACACACATCCATGCCCGAGGCAGGATTCGAACCTGCGACCGTAGCAGCAGCGCGGTTCCGGACTGAAGCGCCTAGAACCGCTCGGGCACAGCGGCCGGTTTCACGCCTCTGCGGTGGATATCCAAACCACGATTCCCAGTTTTGAAATCACGCGGTTTTCTTACAGGTGGCTGAGGAAAGAATTTCAGACACATAGCCGCTCAGCATTGCCATTCGTGATGTGCAACAGAAAGTACTTGCTGACAACCTCTCGCACTGCCGACACCCTCCGGACAACAATTCAAACCTTCTCGAAGGACATCGTGGGGCTGAAACCCTATTGAACGTGATCTGAGCCCTTTGGGTTGTAGTGCGACCCTAGATTTTGCTTTGGTGCACAGGCTGGATCCACTTGGAACATTTCAAAACCATTTGACAAAATTTGAACATGATTCGAAGCAACAAAGGGTGTTTATTCTGTTTTCAGTCTCCTTTTCCTGCGCTCTCCTGTGGTATGATCGTGGAGGGTTGGGGTGGGTGGGTGACATTGACACGTGCGTGAATAAAATGTTAAAGGGTGTATCTGAAACCCCAGTTTGGTATCCTGCGCACCTTTATTGGGAACTTTTAAAATGTATGTCTGCAGAGACAACCCTTAACCGATCGCTACGATCCTGCACATAGGAAACCATTCGACACTTCTCAGATTCCGCATGCATCTAAGCAGGTGCTAGAGACTAGTGTAGCGTCACCCACCTTTGCGCATTGCGGCTAGTCGCCGTGCGGCTGTAGCTTGTCCCACATGCAAGTAAAGGCCCGCGTGTAGGTTTCGTGTATCTCCCTCATTCGCCTGCGAGTGATTCCGTTCATACCTGTGTTAACACCGGGCGACTCAGCTTCCGTGTGGGGCAAGCTACAGCGGCCACAGGGCACAAAGGTGTAAACGCACCTTCAGGGTGTCGATAAAGTTGTGCGAGTAGCGGCAAGGGTGTTGCCGAATTAGGCTGTTTTAGAGGGATGTTATGGTGTTTAATTCATGCACCTTTTAGTGTCGCGCCCTCTCCCGTCCCCTCCGCTGATCCCTTCGCCCGGGATCACGCTACAGGAGAGCACGAAAAAGAAGGGCTGACAAAGCTTAAAAACTATTTGCTTCTACAGATCGCACTAAAATTACGAGGAATGGATTTTAACGGCCCCTAGTGGCTCCAACCTGTACAACAGACCAAAAATTGCGTTCCCCTATAGTCCTAAGGAGTCAGATCACATTCAATAGAGTTATAGCCCCACGACGTTGTTAGAGAAGAGCTGAATCGTGCAGAATGTAGCGCAGTGTCACACATTGTCAAGAACATCGTTATGCTGCATGTCGCACTGTAAATTGTTGTTTCCGACCGCGAAATATGTGTAAATGAACATCCCAATGGAAGGAGTGGTTTCATTGACGCTCTGTATGTGCTCCCGTAAAGCTTTTCGTGTCGCTTCAGAGAGGTGGTGCATCTGAAATGTTTTCTTCGGTCAGTTAAGGAAACAGTGTGTTGTAAAAGCCGGGCATCATGGTCTTGACCTCCGTCGCAGAGGCCTCAAGAAACGGGTGAGATGTGGGTAAGAGGGTCTGTGACGGCCTTCATCTTGTGACACGTCCACGGTGGCGTTGGGCAGAATTGTGGTGAAATTTGGTGCCAACGTGATATTAACCCACCTTACACCTTGCATGCCAACGGCCTTGCCGTAGTGGTGAAACCGGTTCCCGTCAGATCACCGAAGTTAAGCGCTGTCGGGCTGGGCCAGCACTTGGATGGGTGACCATCCAGTCTGCCGAGCGCTGTTTACAAGCGGGGTGCACTGAACCCTTGTGGGGCAAGCTCAGGATCTACTTAATTGAGAAGAAGCGGCTCCGGTCTCGTAAACATACGGGCCGCAGAGTGGTGTGCTGACCACACGCCCCTCCATATCCGCATCCAGTGGCGCCTGTGGGCTGAGGATGACACGGCAGCCGGTCGGCACCGCTGGGCCTTTCAATGCCTGTACGGACGGAAAGAGAGATAGAGGCACGTTGCATGGACTTCTGATCTCCAGCCTTTTTTCACGTTTGTCGACACATTGCTGTCTGTAGCGTCGCCGAGCCAGAGGGTGACGTCATAGGCCGCCACGCTTTTGCACTATTGCAGAGGAAAGTTGTAGGCACCTTTGGGCCAAATTTCAAACTTGTGCTTTGCAGAGAGGATGGGAGGATAATGACGGGCTTCCAAAAAAGTGACCCTTTCATTCTTTTGTGCGATGTATATAGGTCCAGCAAGTCATCGATTGATCGACTTATATACTAGACTTTCATGTTTTTTGTCTAGGAAATATTGTCCGTAAATTAAATTAAAAGTAATTCCTACCTCTGACCAACGCTTTCGGGAGGTTTCTCTGGGTTGTAAAGCAAATGCCGGAATTGATATTTGCCTCCCACATGTTCCCAAAGGGGATTCCCTTTGCCCCCTAACAGCTCGCCTGATATCTGGTTACAAAGTCCCCCACTTCATGGGTCATTACTCCATCAGCCCGCTCTGCATTTGTGTAGGGAACGAAGGGCTTTATATAGGGTGATTCATATTAACATTTGAAAAGGAGAGAAAGGAAAGAAACAGAAAATAAATAGAGCGTTTGCTTGGTTACAGCAAGGACAATAACTTTGTAGCTTCTAGATCTACAACAAATCGGATGTACAAAAGAAGTTCGAAATTTGCACCGTTTACTTGGATGCAAGTATTGCAGCACTTAATCATCATTTCACATTACTTATTTTGGATGTGCCGTCACATGTTCAACATTAGTCATCCACTTTTTGGGTATTCTCGACATTTATATTTATATTAAATTACTTGTTTCAGCATCATATACACCACTACGGGTGTTTTTAAACTTTAATAAGATTCACCCTCTATATATGAGGGCTATTCGAAGAGTAAGGTCCGATAGGTTCGCGACCTACTGATTTACCGCTTATCGTACCGGTCGCCTTTCCATTAGGCTATTCGAGAAAACTCACGGCCACACCCAAACTTCCATACGTCGCCAACTAGGTGTCTAAGAACTTCTCGTTCATCCATTATGTGTATTTCCGTACAGGGGAGACATTTTACTTGAAAGTATCTTTCCATTTGTCGGCGGATAAACGCAACATTGCACCGCCTGTGGTATTCCGAATTACGATGCAGTGTTCCTTCGAAAGTGTAGGAATGTACGAAGGAACATTGCATCGTAATTTGGAATAAAACAGCCAGTGCAATATTGTATCATATTGCACTCCCCGGTCAACCAGAGTCACCAGAGTAGTCATCTTTAGTGGTGCCGACGCGGCCAGAGGCACAAATGATCTTAATCCTGCTGCAAGCAGGCGATCCCACCGGTCTCTGACGACTAAGCAGATGCAATACATGTCTCGAATTCGTTCCTGGATGATGTGAGGTCAGCTACCTTTGCTCGCACAATGCGTCGATCTTGATGTTCGTCTGTACTACGCTGACGTCCAGAAACTGGTCTACAGGTGTCAGAGTGCTCCACAAATCACTGTCTGAAAGCAGCAACACACCACCGATACATTGTGCCCAAGATGTGCAACTATCCCTCCATCTGTCCATCAAATTCCCCGCAGGCCCACAATGTGACCCTGTCCAAATGGCTGAAGCTGTTCAAAAGAAGTATATACTCTTCGGTTGGACATGGTTGTGCCCAGAATGGATGTTGCATACACTGTTCACCTCTAAACTCAGCACAGCTACTGCCTGCAGAGCGAAACCGGAAGGTGCACAGACAGGCCTCCTGAGTGTCATCTGGTCAGCGATAACTGTAACAAATGAATAGCTAGCACTACAGCCCCTCAATATGCACACGTGCAGGTGCCCATGAGCACAGTCCGTGAGGGTGTTGTACTTTTGTTCTCCGGCATTGTGTGTAAAGGTAAAGTGTGGAAACCGTTAACATAGGAACGATATTTACAGAACAGAACGGACGAGATGTCATTGGCATACAAGGAAAACAATTTGTCGACTGACCCAATCTCTTTCATCGGGTAATGGTATTAATTGTGTAATGCTTCCTGGATTTCAAATAATTTGTTGGCATCCAGGTTCAAATGGCTCTGAGCACTTTGAGACTCAGCTTCTGAGGTCATTAGTCCCCTAGAACTTAGAACGAGTTAAACCTAACTAACCTAAGGACATCACACACATCCATGCCCGAGGCAGGATTCGAACCTGCGACCGTAGCGGTCTCGTGGTTCCAGACTGCAGCGCCTAGAACCGCACGGCCACTTCGGCCGGCTGGCATCCAGGCTGGGAGTATTTATGGGAGTCTCTTACATCACCCAGAGATGACTGCTGGATACTCCTTGCATTTCAGCTGTTGAGTACCTATTGCACCATCTAACAAATCCATCCCGTCCATAAAAAAGGGAATGATCATCATGACTACTCTCCCGAACGGTTACTTCTATCAGTCATGCTGGAAGATCTCAGCAATCACTACAGTATCCCCCACTGGTGGAGGAAGACGAGGAAGTAATCGAATGCGATGGCGAGGCGGCGTGTTTACCTGGGCGCGCGGTCTGGCCTTCGGGGGCGGCGGAGGCGGCTCGGGGCTCCTAACAGACGGCGCCTGCGCAGGAGCACAGCAGCAGCAGCAGCAGCAGCAGCAGGAGCAGGCAGCGTTAAATTAGGGCGCGCCTGCTGGGACGCGCAGTCTTGTCCCGCGCCGCGTCCCCCGGGATCTCCTGATGGGCTAATTTACCGGCACACGCCCGCCCCTCCCATCTACGCCGGCGCTGGGACCCAGCGCACCCACGGAATCACGCCGAAGAAACGACGCGAGCGCAACAGGGCAAAACCTATTGGATTCTTTCCCTGCGTACCGATCTCAGGTCAAGCGTTTCGATTCGAACCACGCTGACACTTCTTCCCTCCTTTCCTGTTTAGCTTGGGCGCTCCCATCAGTAATTTGCGACGTTATACGTTTACACTAGCTGACAAACCCGGCATTGTCCGTGTATTCATTTCGGTAATCTTCTATTAGAAACAACCCGGCATTGTCCGGGTATTTATTTCGATAATTTTCTATTAGAAACAAAAACAAAAGGAGTGGGGAAGGGGGAGGTCTCGCGCACTGAGGGTTTCGCACAACCTTAACTATGTACAGTACATGGACAGTTCATCCATTCCGACAATTGAGAATCTCGACTAATTTTGGCTGTTACCGACATTAATACCGGCAAGATATCGGTCCCAGGTATTCCAAGAGATCGAGAATTATTTAATTTCAATATCATAAATGCGACGTAAAGCCATGCAGGAGGTGCGCGATTGTTTTTTTTTTTTAATTTTCTTTATTCACAATACATTATCATTATACAAATGCAACCCACCACCTTAATGATTAGTGGGTCCTAAGTAATACAATTTTATTATTTGCAGCTAATTACATTTTTTTACTTGTGAACTACAGACAGCGCAGGTTAATGGGCAAACTTAAGTTCTATGTTAAGCTGTACACACTAATACCTACTTATAGCTAATCTCAACTGCCTGCAGCGTCACAGGTGTGTCAGTGTGGATATAAACCTGCTGCAATGCCTTGCTCATCGAGCTAATCCCGATGAGCGTGCCCCTGACACTAGGCACGCCAAAACTGCTAATCGCTGCAGGTTCCTATTCAGTTTTCTATTTCTAAAACCTACTAGCTACTAACTAACCTACGTCAAGACGGTGCATGTCATTGTTGTGAAGTTAATGTACCCCACTCTCCCTAGCCCTGCAAGTGGCGGATTCCAACTTACAAGTCGACCTGTCCACGCACAGGCGGTACAGGATTAGGGTACTAGGACACGCTCGGTAGTTTGCTGTTGATCACGAATTTCCCTCAAGTATGCTGTCAGAACTCTTCGTGATACATCGTTATCCAGATTATTCAAGGTATGGAATGTCTCCCCATGTCTCAGCAAGTCGTATATGTCGTTGTTCGGGAGGTGCTGTCGTAGTGTTGCTGCCGTATCATCGAAAAGGGGGCACTCGTAAACCACATGGTTGGGAGTACCCTCTGATGCGCCACAGTTACACGCGAGCGTAACCATCTTCCCAAACCGGCATAAATATGTCGGATAGGGCCCATGACCAGTGAGAAAATGGAACAAACTCCGGGTTGGCTCAAAAGACCTCCTACCTAGCCTTTCCTTTACATTTGGTAAGAACTGGAAAGTTCTTCTACCAGATTCGTCCGTTTTCCATGCTCCTGCCATAGTTCTTCGCCTCTTTTCCCTATCTCACCCTTGTCCCTAACCCGAACTCCCAAAATCTCTTCTATTTTCGTATCATCATCTTTCTTAGCCCAATACCATGCGGCTTGTTCCCTGATTTTGTTTTCCAGAGGACAAAGCCCCCCTGGAGATGTCCTGTAAGGCCCCACAGACCTTATCAACATGTTTCTCTGTACTCTTCTCACTGTCATGGCGTGCACCACCCTCGTGAGCCTGCGTGCCCCGACTCCCGAGCCGTAACCCACTACTGACGTTAGTATGCTATTGTGGTACAATTTTATCAGGTGGGGAAGGTGAAATCTTTTATTACCTATAGAGATGAGGTTACTAAGTACTTCTAATGCTCTTTGAGTCACAGATTCAATGTGCCTTCCGAAGTTCCACCTCTTATCGATGACAATTCCCAAGTGGCGTGTCTCACGTCGCCTAAGGACTGGTGAGCCCTCAATTCTCACAGTAGGACTCCTCACTAGCTGTTCTTTTAGCAAAAGGTAAGTTCGTTTCGTTGGTGAAGCTGACATCTTGGTATTTCGGCACCACAGTTGCAATTTTTCCATGGCTCTCTCTATTTTCGGCTCAATGTCTTCGTGGCTCCGGCCGCCAACCAGCAGGAAGAGGTCATCAGCGTAGACTATCACCACTTCACTCTGTTGCTGGTCGTCCAGAAGTGGCTCCATGTGGATGTCCCAGAATAGGGGACCTAATACGGAACCCTGGTGACATCCCTCCGTTAAGGTTTTTCCAACTTTACCGCTAGGGTATGATAGTCAGACCTCCCGATCCTCACAATAACTCCTCAGGCAACCATATAGCGGCCCTCGACACTCTTTCTCCCGCAAGCAGGAGAAGAGCGAAGGCCACTACAGTTTGTCGAAGGCTCCACTGATGTCCACCGTGATGCCAAATACGTACTTGTACGGGGCTGAGCCGTAGATCTCAGCCGCAATGTTTGTTTCACATACTCCTATGACATGAAACGCCATATCTGCGTGCAATAATCGCCGCTGTATGTCTGATGATGGATAAAAACCGAAACGCGTCATATCAATATCAAAGTTATTCCTTGCCTGAACGCTGACTTTTACCATTGCGACCCAGTCAGCCTGAATGCAGAACTACTGAATGTTTTATGTTCAAGTTTGACGTCGCACAACAGATGACAATTTTTTATGTGTGATATATTTACACATTAACAGTTTTCGGATTTTTTACTTTAATTGCACTGTGAAACCTTAATTCTTGCCAAATTTCATCACTATAGGTCAACCGGAAGTATCCTATAGGTTTTGATGAGTGAGTTTGGCAGTAGCAAATATATGTGACATAAATGGCCGTAACTTTTGATTGCATTGACTTAGAAGCGTTCATTATACCCTCAAGGAACTATAGACTTTAGTATATGAGATAAATTTCAACTTTATACATCTACCCGCTCCTAAGAATAATGGGTCTTAAGGGGCTCCAGAAAGCCCTATCTTTCTAATGTTAAAATAGCGCTTATAAATTACATGTTTTCTCAGAAAGTTAATGAGCTAGGAAGCAGATTATTTATTCAAATACTGGCTACAACTTAAAACAGGGATTTTTAGAAATTTGAATTCAGTTGTTAGAGATTAATTTTTTCTATTGTAGTGAAAAATCACTACTTTTTGTGCCTTTTTTGTTTATAAATTCAACCATTTACAGGTTTTTTGGAAAAAGGGTGATTTAACTTACACAGATGGGACTGTGTAACATTTCTTGAAAATCTGAAGCAAATTGGTTTGTATGAAAAAATAATCCAAAGTTTGGATTACCTTTTTAGTGCATTTCAGGTATCTAGGATGGATTATCTTGATCTTCTGCAAACTCCTCCTCCAGCTTCCTCTTATTCCTCCTACGGTTTACTCTGGCTTTTATCTGTTGGCTAATTACAGCCCTGTCAGCAGCCGGAATACGTTCTTTGTCTAAAGCAAGCATCGTTCGTACCTTGTTGAAACCTATCTTCATCCCCACATTTCGAAATACGTAGTCATCATTGAAAGTAGCAACAGGATCATACAAACCAAAGTGAACTGTTCTCTTCCAACAAATTCAGTGTGGGAATTATTGATCATATAACCCTATTTACACTTCCATTATGCTTTTGGATTTTCCATGAACATACTTTCCCAACGATTCAGGTGTTGCCAAGTCACTGAAAATAGGTTTTATCACCTCAGTTACCGCATGAAGCAGATTATGTTTATGAGTGTAAACTTCACCAGTTAGTAATCCCTTGTTGTATTCACACCAACTGTTTGCTCCCTTGGGACACAAGTAATGATGGGGACTTTCATCGGTTGAAAAGTATGTAAAAAGAAGAGTCCAAACAGTCTTCTTCATTTCATCGACACTGTGTGTGCTTTGCCTAATAGCCATTCCATAATAGTTCTGTATTTTGTCAATTACACGGTCAGTTAACCTTCCTTCCCATTCAACCCTTTACCGTCAGCGAGGTTTTGTTTTTTATACGAAGCTTTCAGTCGCCGAAGACTTGATCCCATTCGTTTCTATACGCCTCCAATACACTCAAATTACTGCACTACATCATCTCACCATAGGATTTCAGTTCTTGAATCTATCTGAAACTTTTAGAATCACCGTCACCAAGGTGATTCACACGCAACAGAACGTTGAAATACACTAGCGACACCAGCCACTTCCATTTCTCCACTAGTGCCACTATAGTTAGCTGTGCAATTATTTTCATGTGTACCTTTATTTTTTTGTGGACACCTACAATATTTAGATATCACTACTACATCTGAAACTTCCCCTGTATACACAACGGTGGCAGATACTGCACCATGAAGAGATGTGTGTCGCCGTTTATGTCAGGTACCATCGAATGCTACAGTCAAGTCTCTGTTACTACTGTTTTCTATGACTGCCTCTTCCACAGCTTTCTTCGTAGATTCTATACAGATATCTTCTACTTTAGACGCTATAAATCTAATATAGCTCGTAAACTTGGTTGGGGGATTTGAAAGATTCATCATGCCAGAGAAAACTGCACCTGCAGTAGCACCCTTACCAATTGCATGCAAGGCATAACTAAATCTAATGTTGTGTTCATAGATTTTGCTACTATTTTCTTCATTTGGATTTACTGCAACACTTTTCCAAAAGGTGGTTATGTATGAAAACTTACCACACATCAGTTCCATTTCACTGCAAGACCTAAGTGATTTTTTAAAGAGAGTTTCAGACCGACTTCACTACATTCAATACATCTTACGCAGTTTGCAAAAATTCCGTTGAGAACTGACATACCAATTATTTCATTTACATCCAGTTACCCCACAAAACATGCATACCTTTCATTAACTGAACCAAGGGGTAAACGGAGCCTACAGACATGTGTACGGGCGAACAGACGTGAAACTGTCGAAAAACTGAACGCCCACATGAAACAAGTGGTTATCAACAGTGTCTCTTCAATGAATGTTCAGCGAACGTTGCTGTGTATAGTCCTCAGCAGCAGTTTGCTGGTTCATGAGCGCGTACCGACTGCTGTTCGTCGGCGACGAAGGCTAGAACTTGCACGCCACTGAGTGGTGGCAGAAGACCTTTTCAGATGAATCACGTTTTGCGCTCTTACGGACAGATTACCGATACCTTGCGACAATTGTCGGAAGGGTTCAAGACGGAGAAGGGAGCGTTATGGTCTGGGGAATGTTTTGGTGGCATTCCCTGCGGGATCTAGTCATTCTGGAAGGCACAGTGGATCAAAACAGGTACGCGTCTATCCTTGGGGGCCATGTCCACCCCTACATGGAATCTACCAGCAGGACAGTGCAACGTGTCACACAGCTCGCAGGGTACGCGCGCGGTTTGAAGAGCATCAGGATGATTTTGCCGTAACACCCTGGCCACCACACGCTGCAGATTTAAGCGCAATACAGAATCTGTGGCACCACCTCCATCCTTTAAAAGATCTCTGTGCCTCAGTCTTCAATTACTGCTTACGGACAGAATTACGGTAACAAGCGTTAAATTACAGTCCAAAACTTAATTGCATTACCAAAAGAGCAAGTCAGTAGCCGAAGAAGGAATTTAAGGACTTATCCTGAAAACTTACGTTGATTTTCTGGTGGAATTATGTACCTTCACCACAGATCTCAGCAGGCCTTCCCACTAGATTTACGGATGTGTAATGAAACGATTAGGTTTTAGAGCTGTAAAATAGAAAAAAACAACAATATTACCATACATGCCCTAATTGCTTAAAACAAATACATATAATTTAGCTCTTTTATTGTGAGTGTTTGGTGCAAGTGTAACTTTGACGAGTACTTTTCTACCTCTCAACTACGGAGTTTCGAGGTAAGCGGGTAGGGATGTCTGTCAGTTTCAATGTGCGCAACGGAAACTTAATTTAAAGCGTTCTTCAAATCTGACCCTGTCACTCATTCATATCCCCTGTGGCTAATGTTAGAGCACAAATTAAAACAATAATCATATCAGTAAAAGAAGGATCAAGGATAAACTATAATGCTATTGGAATGACAAATGCTATGTTCACTCTACAATCTATTTTAAATAAAAGCCCAGAAATTTACCTACACAAGTAAGAAACAACACATGTCTTCTGGACTCAATCAGTTGTGAAATAAATGAACTTAACTAATATCTGGAAATTTCTGCGTGCTTATGGCCAAAGTGGATAAGGCGATCTGAGAAATACTACACGATATGACTGACTTCATTTGTTGCACCAAAAACTAAAAGAAGCAACTCGAATCGACTGATTGGCGTGTAACCTTAGTGCGTTATCCTTTACAAGTGATTCCAATAATTTAATCGCTATCTACCCTAAGAAGCCGGTGCCGTTGGCTATATCACCTCTGGTACCGCGCGCCGCGGATTTTGAATCCCCGCCAGACGTCATGGACGTCGAAGACCGTCTCTGCACCATCGCGCCGTGAGCTGTGGCCCGCTTTTAGTGTGAGGGCGCCACAGTGGAACACGTGGTCCCAGCGGCCAATAGCGGCGCCCCCGATAGCGTACTTAAGCGCCTGCCTCGCGTTCTGCCAGCTCGCATGTTTTTCTTGTTTCTTTTCTTCTCCGTTTTTAAAAAAGTCTGTAGGCTGTAGAGCAGCGTACTAAGCTGCTGCCAGCCCGCCCCCTTCGGGGGGAATTGAAAATCAATAAAGAAAAAAAAAAGTTCTGCCAGAGAGTCTAATCTCGCGTACGTCGGTTTACACCTCACTTCGCGCTATATTGTTTACTTCCTTGTTCTGTGTACGAGTGGACGTGTTTGTTTCCTTGTGACTCCGTTGTTCGATCGTGTTGTATTCGTACTGTCCTTCTTTGGTCGTGTCCGTCCTCTCCCGGCGCGCTTTCCGTCATTGCCACCCCGCGACCGTCCTGGTCGCAGTTACATCACCGTGGCAAAAGCTTGCTGGTTGAATGCAATGATGATACTCGATGTAACTGGCGCTGGTGACAAAGCAGCAGACCCACAGATATAGTGAGTGCTGAAACATAAGACCTTAGACAGCAGACTGCTATCTTCAACTGCTAAACCAAAACTGGATCTTGTCACTTCAGTGCCAGAAACAAACATAAGACACGAATTCCCAGCACAAGGCGGAATTCAGCAATGTCTTCTGTGCAATTTGAATAACAGCAAAGCGCTCCCAAGAACTGTATGCCAGGCGCAAGAAGAGTACTCCCAACACGAGGCGGAGTACAATATCTCTTTAAACGTACAGCAAAATACAGTGCCCTAACTGATATCTAAGACAGAAGTTCTGTGTCGCACTGAGGCTATAACAGAATTCTTCTGTGCGCTATAGAGCAAAGTCAAGAAAATACTTTTTGCACTTTCGAGAGATGATCCTTCCAGAATTCAAAAAGGAATCCCGTAGCTAAACCTGCCGGCTCACATGCTCGCCTCTCTTTACCTCCACCCCAGGTATGGGCGAGCGAATCACAGCGCAGAAACCACTCCTCATACTAAACAGCTCTGACAACTTACACTCAAGTTTTCGTCGAGTTTTCCAGAAGACATTCCTTTTACCAATGCTTTAAGCAAATGTACCAGTCCGGAACGTCCGACTCAAAATTTCGCTGGAACAAGTCTGTTGTATGTGCCAAAACAGCTAGAGACTCGAGGTGCCAGCCTGCCGCCTGGCCCTTTCCAATTTGCCACAGTATCGTTTGAAAGAATTTGCGTCAGCGACTACGCGGCACCTGTCGGCCTGCACCGGTCAGACTGGAACAACTCTCGCCAATCTTACAACGCCTGCGCCGCTCATAATACTCGGTGGCTCGGCCCTCAGCCTGATAGGTAGCAGCATTCATGTACCTTTCCGCGTTTCGGCGACCGGCCAAGACGAGCGTCGTTCCAAGAGCCAGCTACTGCTGCGCAGGGACATCCCGATGGACCCCTTGTCTGCCTCCGGCCGCGTCGTGCGTCCTCGGGACCATTGCTCCACTTAGCTTATGCAGCCATTCTATATAAAAGCCCATCACCCAAGAAACAAGTGAACTACAAGTATTACATTAATGGCCATTAAAATTGCTACACCACGAAGATGACATGCTACAGACGCGTAATTTAACCGACAGGAAGAAGATGCTGTGATATGCAAATGATTAGCGTTTCAGAGCATTCACACAAAATTGGCGCCGGTGGCGACACCTACGACGTGCTGACATGAGGAAAGTTTCCAACCGATTTCTCATACACAAACAGCAGTTGACAGGCGTTGCCTGGTAAAACGTTGTTATGATGCCTCGTGTAAGGAGAAGAAATGCGTACCATCACGTTTCCGGCTTTGATGAAAGTCGGACTGTAGCCTATCGCGAGTGCGGTTTATCGTATCGCGACATTGCTGCTCGCGTTGGTCGAGATCCAATGACTGTTAGCAGAATACGGAATCAGTGGGTTCAGGAGGGTAATACGGAACGCCGTGCTGGATCCCAACGGCCTCGTATCACTAGCAGTCGAGATGACAGGCATCTCATCCGCATGGCTGTAACGGAGCCACGTCTGGATCCCTGAGTCAACAGATGGGGACGTTGGCAAGACAACAACCATCTGCACGAACAGTTCGACAACGTTTACAGCAGCATGGACTATCAGCTCGGAGACCATGGCTGCGGTTACCCTTGACGCTGCATCACAGACAGGAGCGCCTGCGATGGTGTACCCAACGACGAACCTGGCTGCACGAATGGCAAAACGTCATTTTTTCGGATGAATCCAGGTTCTGTTTACAACATCATGACGGTCGCATCCGTGTTTGGCGACACCGCGGAAACGCACATTGGAAGCGTGTATTGGTCATCGTCATACTGGCGTTTCACCCGGCGTGATGGTATGGGGTGCCATTGGTTACACGTCTCGGTCACCTCTTGTTCGCATTGACGGCACTTTGAACAGTGGACGTTACATTTCAGATGTGTTACGACCCGTGGCTCTGCCCTTCATTCGATCCCTGCGAAACCCCACATTTCAGGAGGATAATGCACCATCGCATGTTGCAGGTCCTGTACGGGCCTTTCTGGATACAGAAAATGTTCGACTGCTGCCCTGGCCAGCACATTCTCCAGATTTCTCACCAACTGAAAACGTCTGGTCAATGGTGGCCGACCAACTGGCTCGTCACAATACTCCAGTCACTACTCATGATGAACTGTGGTATGTTGTTGAAGCTGCATGGGCAACTGTACCTGTACACAACATCCACGCTCTGTTTGACTGAATGCCCAGGCGTATGAAAGCCGTTATTACGGCCAGAGGTGGTTGTTATGGGTACTGGTTTCTCAGGATCTATGCACCCAAATTGCGTAAAAATTTAATCACATGTCAGTTCTAGTATAATATATTTGTCCAATGAATACCGATTTATCATGTGCATTTCTTCTTGGTGTAGCAATTGTAATGGCCAGTTGAGTATAAAACCCTATCACCCAAGAAACAAGTGAACTACAAGTATTAGTATATAGGTGTACTTGACGATGTTGGCCATATTCTTTACCTTTAATGAAGGGTTCCAAGTCTATCAACAGATGTCTAATCACAATATAATCGCATGTATAGAACTGAGACACAGTCTTTGTAAGATGCCAAAATACTGCCATATTACATACCTTCCGGCTAATCAGCAGCATAATAAATTTATCATACTAGTGTTCCAGTAACTCGGTTGACTACACAGCCTCTTTCATCCAGTCACACACATTTAAACAGAGTAAAAGGTAATACTGTAAGTAGGCTGTTTAGGTTTTCTTATTGGTAACGCCACGTAGCGCTCTGTATGAATATCACTGGCTGTGCTGTGTGCAGTCTGTGGCGAGTTTGCATTGTTGTCTGCCATTGTAGTGTTGGGCAGCGGCAGCTGGATGTGAACAGCGCGTAGCGTTGCGCAGTTGGAGGTGAGCCGCCAGCAGTGGTGGATGTGGGGAGAGAAATGGCGGAGTTTTGAAATTTGTAAAAATGGATGTCATGAACTGCTGTATATATTATGACTTTTGATGATATTAAGGTAAATACATTGTTTGTTCTCTATTAATATCTTTCATTTGCTAACTATCCCTATCAGTAGTTAGTGCCTTCCGCAGTTCGAATCTTTTATTTAGCTGGCAGTAGTGGTGCTCGCTGTATTGCAGTAGTTCGAGTAACCAAGATTTTTGTGAGGTAAGTGATTTGTGAAACGTATAGGTTAATGTTAGTCAGGGCCATTCTTTTGTAGGGATTTTTGAAAGTCAGATTGCGTTGCGCTAAAAATATTGTATGTCAGTTTAAGCACAGTCATGTATAAATTGTTCAAAGGGGACGTTTCAAGGTCGCCATATGAAACAATGTATTTACCTTAATATCATCAAAAGTCATAATATATACAGCAGTTCATGACATCCATTTTTACAAATTTCAAAACTCCGCCATTTCTCTCCCCACATCCACCACTGCTGGCGGCTCACCTCCAACTGCGCAACGCTACGCGCTGTTCACATCCAGCTGCCGCTGCCCAACACTACAATGGCAGACAACAATGCAAACTAGCCACAGACTGCACACAGCACAGCCAGTGATTTTCATACAGAGCGCTACGTGGCGTTACCAATAAGAAAACCTAAACAGCCTACTTACATAGCCCCCATGCTCTCCATAAAAAATTTTACAAATTGTTTTGGGCAGTGGCCAATAATGATTTGATAAAATTTTTCATAATTACAATAACAAAGAAATCAAATGCACACACTTATTGATGCAATGTTGGTCAAAAGCTAAAATTTTCTCACAGTCCATAAAGATAGTCCTGATCATTCGTCATAATAGTAATTACAGTTTTTTTCCAAAGTCTCATTAGTAAAAGAAATTGCACACAGAAGTAGTGGATTTCCATGCAGTCTTGAAGAAGTAGTGTTGTCCTTCCAGCGGAAAGACAGTGCTGACTCTTGACATGCAGACAGGTAATGGGCCACAACAGAGCAAACCCACAGCAGAGTCAGTCGACGTTTTGAAGAATATTGGTAGGTAGGTCATCACAGAGCAGACCACTGTAGTCTTGTTAGAGATTACGGTATTGGTGGGCCATCAAAGATGCAGACCCACTGTAGTCCTTGTAGAGACGGCCAGCAGCCATCTGTTGTGACTGTGCATGTGCACAATCACCATTGAAGAGTCTTGCAGATTATATAGCAAGTCCATAACCACCACTTGTGCATTCACAAAGTTTTTGGAATTGTCCTTAGAACCAGCAATGCTGTTATCCAGTCCCTTGCTGAATTATTAACACACATGTAAACACTAACAGTCCCTACTTCTCACATATTGTCCATATACTATGACCAACAGAAACGTGTGCAGTGAAATGGAACTTACAAGTTACTTAATTTGATGAACTGGTGTCAATTACAATTTTATAACATAAGAAAACAATAACAAAGGTACAAAATACATCATTAAAGAAAATAATAGTGCAGATAAGATTTGTAGTAAAACAGGCTTTACAAAAGAATAGAAATAAACATGCATATTAGTGTTACAAGAATTATGACATAAGTACATACATAAAGATCAGAATAACTTTTGAAACATCAACTTCACATATGAGCATTAAAACAAAACAGAATAAATAATGTCTAAGCATCTTTACAAGGTAAATAACATAGTATTTGAAAAATTCTACAACATAAATCTTATTAGCTAAACACTTAAAGACAGGAAAAAGACAAATACACAATGGTACATACACACATAGCAAAATAATACAAAAGGAAAGGACAGGGTTTGTTTTACTGCAGTATTTTGCATGGAGATCTCCCTTGGTTCATCATTATTCCCAAAAGTCCTATCTATACCTACTTTCTGTAGTTTTTTTCGTATAACTTCTCAATGCATTTCTTCCAATTCATTGCAACTCATTCTCTTATATAGTCTACCCCCTCTTAAGCTAACTTAAATCTACTGAGCTCAGATGCTAAACTAAGGGACGAGGCAATGCAGCAGCATAAAACAATTAATACAAACAGCAATGAAAAAAATGGAAACTGTCAAAGCAAGCAGCAGTAAAATAAATTAGCAGAGCAATTGCAATATTACAACTAATATAAGGCAATGTCCAGCAAACAAAAAAAACAAATCAGTAGTAAAACTGGCTTAACAGAGTAATACAAAGTAAAATTCAGCAACACTATACCTGGCAAACAGCAGCAGCAAATGCTATAACTTATACCTAAGCATGGCAAAGTTCAAGCAGAAAAAATATTACACTAAAGACAACAATGCAGAAAAAGGGAAATGTCTATTCACATCTTAATATCTATGTCATTAAAGTGGTGCACCACAACTTATTCTACGAAAAATATTACCAAGTAGTTGAAAAGAAAATTATGAATGCAGTTCCTGTGAAGGTAAATGTCTTTTTGTGCTCCCTCATTTTTTTGAAAAAAAAATTATTATTTACTCGATCTGTAGACAGAAAATATTTATATTAGTACATCTATAAAATTTTATTTTAACCAATGCTACAGTGCCGCTAGAAACTAGATATTAAACAAAATGAGCAATCTCTCAACTAGAAAGACAATGGATGTAAAATGTTTCTCATCATTTCATTAGGCATTTTAGTAAATATCATAAATTAAGAGTTCCACAGTGTAATCATATGTTTTCATGTTTGAGCGTGTCGTATTTGCGATGCTTTCTACAAAGGAATGTCAATAGCGAGGATAATGGCCTCTTTTTTTTTTTTTTTTTTTTTTTTTTTTTTGCACCTAATGGCTTTCTTTTGTCAGACGTCTACCTCTCAGCTGGGCGCCCAAAACGCATTACGCCAAGGTCACTTTCTTTTCTTGCTGAGCCGGCCGAAGTGGCCGTGCGGTTAAAGGCGCTGCAGTCTGGAACCGCAAGACCGCTACGGTCGCAGGTTCGAATCCTGCCCCGGGCATGGATGTTTGTGATGTCCTTAGGTTAGTTAGGTTTAACTAGTTCTAAGTTCTAGGGGACTAATGACCTCAGCAGTTGAGTCCCATAGTGCTCAGAGCCATTTGAACCATTTTTTTTTTTTTCTTGCTGAAATATTTACAACGGCAGTTTCCGCTACAGTGACAGTCTCACATAAAAATATTTCACAGGTCAAGAATTTGGGTTACAAATCTGTAGAAACAAAATCCTATTGATATAACAGTGTCCAAAAAATTTTCCTCGGCATTGTAATACATTCACGCATTTACATACATTTCATAACTCTTAAAGTACGATTCTTGGTTTCCAACAACCTTTTTCACAAACCAGAGTCCCTAACCACTACTCATTATTCCTTACCTTATTCGTCGACACTTCTTCAATATTTCATCATAACATATGTAACATAATCAAATAACTCATATAGGATCAGCTTATTGATCATAAACATACCGCAACAGCATAATACACATAGTCATCGTAATAATAACATCACAACACCTCAGTCAACTCTCAAAATCGTCGTAGCTTCCTCCAATAATTTCAAAACCTAAAAAAATTCTCTGCTCATGTCAAATGTGTCATCTGCCTCAAACATACTTTAAAAATCGTGATCCCATACCAAATATATCATTCAAAGCTCTCATAATATCACAATGGTTCCGAAAAAATATGAACAGTTCACAAAGTACAGACAAAATACAATTTCGTAAGTGTGAAGTTATTCAACGGTCTAATTACGTAAACATCTGTCACTGCCGCAGTAAAGAAGTTTGTCTCCCTCAGTTAAATGATCAGATAGCTGTGTAATTATGTGTTAGAGAAATATGGTACCGATGTGTAAAGTTGTGTAAGCATATACCATATTAGCTAGCGCTCCTTGTGCTTGCCAAACACATGATACACAAAGTAAGCGTGTACCCCCCTGAGGATTAATGTAATTATACCCTCAGGTGTTACAGATTACAGCAATGGAATGAAATGTATCACGGAAAACCCTTGTATCATTGCACTTCAAATATCTTAAAAAATAAATGTTTTAAGTGCGAAATTAATCACTCAAATACGTGTACTGTAGCGCTAAACTGTGCGTCATGTTGTAAGATAATCTCTGTGGAAGTCTCGTAGTTATCGTCCTCCGAAAGCTAAGTTCTGCGGAAGTCAATGTACTTACCTCATGGTACCTGGGGAATTTACTCTTAACTGGTGGCGTTAAATAAATTCAACTCCAGTGGCAACCTATCACCGCAAAACACGATTAACATAGATCTTTACATCAGCTAACGGCCACCTCAGCCAGTTAAAAACGAAGTGAAGTTCGCTGCAAAATGCCACCCAGGGGCGCAAAAGTTACTGTTGGCACTTCCTTCGCAATTGTAAATAAAAGGAACACGTACACCGAGGTGAAAAAAGTCATGAGGTAACTCCTATTATCATGTCGGACCTCCTTTGGTCCGCCGTAGTGCAGCAGCTCGACGTGGCATGGACTCAACAAGTCGTGGGAAGTCCGCTGTAGAAATACTGAGCCATGGTGCTTCTATAGCCGTCGATAATTGTGAAAGTATTGCCGGTGCAGATTTTTGTGCACGAGCTGATTTCTCGATTATGTGTCATAAATGTTCGATGAGATTCAAGCCGGCTGAAGTGGCCAAGCGCTTCTAGGCGCTTCAGTCTGGAACCACGCGACCGCTGCGGTTGCAGGTTCGAATCCTGCCTCGGGCATGGATGTGTGTGATGTCCTTAGGTTAGTTAGGTTTAAGTAGTTCTGAATTCTAGGGGACTGATGACCTCAGCTGTTAAGACCCATAGTGCTCAGAGCCATTTTAACCATTTGATGGGATGCAAGTCAGGTGATCTGGCTGGCCAAATCATTAGCTCGAACTGTCCAAAACGTTCTTCATACCAATCGCGAACAATTGTGGCCTGTTGACATGGCGTCTAGTCATTCACAAAATTCCGTCGTTGTTTGGGAACATGATGTCCATCAATGCTGCAAATGATGTCCAGGTAGCCAAAAATAACCATTTCCAGTGAATTATCGGTTCATTTGGACCAGAGGACCTTGTCCACTCCACGTAAACATAGCCCACACCATTATGAGGCCACCACCAGGTTGCACAGTGTCTTGTTGACAACTTGGGTCCATAGCTTCGCGCGGTCTGCGCCACACTCGAGCCCTACCATCATCAACTGAAATCGGGATTCATCTGACCAGTCCATGGTTTTCCAGTATCTAGGGTCCAAAAAAAAAAAAAAATGGTTCAAATGGCTCTGAGCACTATGGGACTCAACTGCTGTGGTCACCAGTCCCCTAGAACTTAGAACTAATTAAACCTAACTAACCTAAGGACATCACACACATCCATGCCCGAGGCAGGATTCGAACCTGCGACCGTAGCAGCAGCGCGGCTCCGGACTGGAGCGCCTAGAACCGCACGACCACAGCGGCCGGCTCATCTAGGGTCCAACCGATACGGTCACGTGCCCAGGAGAGTTCCTGCAGACGATGTCGTGCTGCTAGCAACGGTACTCACGTCGGTCGTCTGCTGCCATAGCCCAGTAACGCATATTTTGCCGCACTATCCTAACGGGTACGTTCCTCGTTCGTCCCACATTGATTTCTGTGTTTATTTTACGCAGTGTTGCTTGCCTGTTGGCACTGACATCTCTACGTAAACGCCGCTGCTCTCGATAGTTAAGTGAAGGTCGTCGGCTACTGCGTTGTTTGTGGTGTGAGGTACCGCCTGAAAGGTGGTTTCCCATTCCACTCTTGACACTGTGGATCACGGAATACTAAATTCCCTAAATATTTCCAGAATTGAATGTTCCATATGTCTGGCTGCAACTATCATTCCGCGTTCAGAGTCTGTTAATTAGCGTTCTGCGGCCATAATAATGTGGGAAGCCTTTTCACATGAATCACCTGCGTACAGATGGCAGCTCCGCCAACGCACTGCCCTTTTATGCCTTGCGTGCGCGGTGCCGCCGCCATCTGTATATGTGCATGTCGATATCCACTGACTTTCGTCACCTCAGTGTAAATTTAACATATTACATCACAATAGTTGGCACCTGATTTGTAAACATCAAAGAACCAATTTTCGTCGACACGTAGCTGATGGGGCCGCCAGTCTCTCACGAACACGTCCTCATTTACCCACGCAAGTATTATGTTCACTCGCTTCGGTAAAGCTAAACTCCGTTAAGACGTAACTCAGCAGACGGAGGCTCACCATTAACTTCTGTAATATGACGATGATGATGACGCTGACTGCCACAAAGATCTCATAGCAGGTACACCTCGGTGATCTACTTTCGTGGCAGGATCAGAACCTGGATCCGCCACATGGAAATGGTCCAGACCAGTGGTGGAAACGCCACGAAAGCGCTGAAAAATTTGCATGTGGCTGGCAACTGTGTCGTGATGGACACGGCACCGTTGCGTGGCTGCTGGCGGCGCAACTTGAACCTCACGGTGGATGCGCCGGGCGCCGCCTGGCCGCGAGAGGGCAGAGTGACGTCAGCGCGGTGGAGCAGTGACGACCGGCGGAGGACCGGTGGCCAGAACTGGACAGGCACGCACTCCGGTGATTATTGCTCGTGTAGTAACGTTTTACGGATGTCTTGTCACGGCAACCACTAAAAAAACTATATCGCAGTTGATTATACGAGGCCTGTTCAGAAAGTAAGCTCCGATTGATTGCCAAATTCAAACCACAGTGAACATCAGAAATGTTTTACTTGCAACAATTAGCTACACCTTTCAGCTACTTCTCTACGTAGTCGCCGTTCTGACTTAGACTTTTGTCATAGCGTTGTAGCAACTTTTCAATAGCCTCATCATAGAAGGCAGCCGCCAGTGCTTTCCGCCAATTCTCCACGCTGGCCTACACCTCGTTGTCTGTGTCAAAATGTTGTCTTCAAAGACAGCGGTTCATGTGACCAGAGATGAAACTCAGGGGGAAACAATTGCGGACTGTATTGTGGGTAATCTCACATTTCCATTTGAAAACGATGCAGGAGCATCTTCATTGCCCCTGCAGAATGCGGCTGAGAATTGTCTTGAAGAAGAAACAGCACGACAGTTATGTAATGTTAGCTGCATAGCTTCAGGCGAAATTTCTCACCAGGCCCTCGTACTTGGCGGCAGACACTATTTCCTAGACATCTTTACGCACTCACTGCGAGCTCAGAATTGAGAAGAGCGACGTGATGCTAACTGGGGTTATACTAGAGACACTACCCAACACATCTGTGCAAAGCTTTATCGGATTTTCATAGTCGTTTCCATTTCGCGATCGATCGGAGCTTACTTTCTGAACGCCCCTCGTAGAATGATTAAAGTCTCCTCTAGCCGGCCGATGTGACCGAGCGGTTCTAGGCGCTTCAATCCGGAACTGCGCTGCTGCTACGGTCGCAGGTTCTAATCCTGCCTCGGGCATGGATGTGTGTGATGTCCTTAGGTTAGTTAGGTTTAAGTAGCTCTAGGTCTAGGGGACTGATGACCTCAGATGTTCAGTCCCATAGTGCTTAGAGCCGTTTCAACCATTTTTTTGAAAGTCTCCTCTAATTATTGCAGTGTGATTAAGGAACTTACGTAAAAGCGAACTTTGCCTTTCTATCAAGTTTTCGGTTGTATCAGGGGGTGAGTTTTGTGGTAGTTAAAAGGACCCTCTTATAATTTTATGCCCACCGTTGGTATCGAGTCTTGCCCAAATAGTCTCGCATGCAACTTCAGTTTCTATCTCGGTGGATTTGAGCTTCTCGTATACTGCGACAAACACACAACCTGCATTGCTGATTTCCCTATCTTTTTAGTATACGCTTAAATTTTCCCCGGCAGCTTCAGGTTTTAACAAGTTTTCTGTGCCTAGTCTGTTTGTCGTGTGACTAGGGTCTCCCGTAGGGTAGACCGTTCGCCGGGTGCAAGTCTTTCGATTTTACGCCACCTCGGCGACTTCCGCGTCGATGGGGATGAAATGATGATGATTAGGACAACACAACACCCAGTCCCCGAGCGGTCCCTTAGGATTGACATTCATCGAATGCTTCGGCAGTTAATCACTAGGGTTTTAATACTTTCACCTGCAGGAGGGTCTTCTTTCGATCTTACACTGATACATTTCGGTTTTCTACAGCTGTCGTTATCTGAACTGTATGGAGAGTCACCTAATCTAAGAAACCCTTGCGTGCACTTCACACACAGTCAGCTGCCTCTGATGTGGACGCTTAGCCCATTTAGGGAAACTCTACAACTCTGCCGGCCGCGGTGGTCTAGCGGTTCTGGCGCTGCAGTCCGGAACCGCGGGACTGCTACGGTCGCAGGTTCGAATCCTGCCTCGGGCATGGATGTGTGTGATGTCCTTAGGTTAGTTAGGTTTAAGTAGTTCTAAGTTCTAGGGGACTTAGGACCTCAGATGTTGAGTCCCATAGTGCTCAGAGCCATTTGAACCATTTTTTTCTACAACTCTTAGCCCTATGGCTTAAGGAGTTCACAACTGAGCTTGACACAGAACCTTTAGAGTCTCTGGTTCAAGCCTTCCACTCAACTCAGAACCAGGGGACAGGTTCCCTTCTGAGGAGAGTGCAGCAGATAGTGAGCCTTTTGGAAACTCCGTGAGCAAGGCTGGTATTCTCAACCCTCTCCACCAGTCACTGGAATGATCCAAGTATGACCTCAGTGCCCAGACGACAGGTGCAGTTTGCTACGAAGTGCGCCGCATTACGTAGTTGCTTCCAGCCTGGTCCCTCAATAGCTGCCGGAATAGCCTCTTGAGCATGGTGAATGAGGCCTCCAGACACACAAACTGAGTGTACCTCATGTTCCTTCCAATCCGTCTGTCTGCTTAACTGGGTGGCACACAGGCCGACACGGTAGCTCAGCGTGTTTGGTCAGAGGGTTAACTGCCCTCTGTAATAATAATAATAAAAAAACTGAGTTAATGGATGAAAGATGAACTTGAACTTGAAAATGCATCTTGGAACGTCCGCCCCGAACAAATACAACGAGCACTAACGAACAAAATGAGATCAACAAAAAAAAGGTGGTTACGTGCTTGCCTACCATGCACCGGGCCCGGGTTCGATTCCCGACCGGGTTGGAGATTTTCGACTGGGTGTTGTGTTGTCCTCATCATCTTTTCATCCTCATCACCGGCATGCAAGTCGCCCAGTGTGGCTCCGACTGAAATAAGACCCGCACTCGGCGGCCGAACTTCCCCTGATGTGGCCTCCCTCTTCCAATCCCATGCCATCGCTTCCCTATGGGGTACATTTGTCATTATACTCCGTGCGTTTGAACGCCTAACGGTTGATAGATACTTACCCTTTTGTGTTTTGTACTCCTGACGAGGGATAAAGCATATTTCCCCAAAACAGGTGAAGTTAGTCCCACTGGTTCAGTTTCAGTGAAAGACAGCACCTCGAACTTTGTTGGAGGGACTGGTATAACACTCTAAGTCTTCCTTGGTCCCTGTCTACCCTGTACAGGACGCCTAGACAGACAATTGACTCTCCACTCACAGTGAAGTGGACGAGTAATGTTAGGGCTCGTCAGTATAAACATTTTAGTAGTTACCCTTATTTTATTATTTTTGTCTAATGAGGGAATTGCCGTAATGAGGAAATGAGAGTTCCAGCACGTAAGTAACTTATTATCATAATTTAATCTAAAGATTTGTGTGAATGAAGACTTGCTCGCGGAACTCTTGGTCTGCACTAGGCGAAAAGGTAAAAATAAAATGGTAACAGTAGTACGTTCAGATGATGGTAACACTTCACAGCCAAAGTATTGGGTTCGTTCATAACTTATTTGTGTTTTTCCATAAGTTTAGTAATAAAAACAACAGATACGCATAACAGAGACTTGAGTCCCCAATAACATATCCTCCTTCACTATTTACAACCGTCTGATACTTCACAGCCAGTCAAAGTATTGGGTTCTGCATAAGTTCCTAATGTATTTCCGTGAGTTTAATATTAAACACAACGGACACACATAACAGAGACTTTAGTTCCCAATAATATATTCTCCTTCACTATTTACAACAATCTGCCAACACTGGAGTAACTCTTCGATTCCGCCACTATAGAAATCACGTTGTTTTGAGGCGAAGATGCCGTCCGGTGTGGCCGAGCGGTTCTAGGCGCTTCAGTCTGGAACCGCGCGACCGCAACGGTCGCAGGTTCGAATCCTGCCTCGGGCATGGATGTGTGTGATGTCCTTAGGTTAGTTAGGTTTAAGTAGTTCTAAGTTCTAGGGGACTGATGACCTCAGATGTTGAGTCCCACAGTGCTCAGAGCCATTTGAACCATTTGAGGCGAAGATCTCCTCGAGCCATGTTCGGAGCACAATTTCATCCGGAAAGAAAGTTCCTTGAATGTCGTTCGACAGGAAGCGCAATAGGCGAAATTCTGAGGGTGCAAGATAAGATGAATAAGGTTAGTGCGGAATGACTTCCCATTCCATCTCGTGTACAGCATTTTTTGCGAGTATAGCAGAATGCGGGCGGGCTTATCGTAGAGTAGCACCACGTCACGCAATCTTCCTGGTCTTTGTTCTTGGGCTGTGTCTGCAAAACGCCTCAGTTGTCGACAATACATGTCAGCAGTGATGGATACACCTCGGGCAAGCAATTCGTAGTACACCATACCGACGCTGTTCCTCCAGCTACATAACGTTATGTTTAGTGGATGAGAGGATGTCTTTGTACGAGGAGTTGCTGCTTTGTTTGGGCTCAACCGTTCCTTTCTTTTCCTTACGTTAGCAAAACGACACCTTTTCTCATCGCCAGTAACGATACCGTATGGGAGTGGTCGGTGTAGTTCACGAGCCAATTGATGACGAGCAACGAGAGACGAACATATGACCACCAGTTGATTTTTATGATTTTGGCTCAGGGCATGCGGTACCCATACACCCGATTTTTGAACCTTCCACAGTGCATGCATATCTCGCAAGATGTTGGAATGATCACGTTTCATCCTGTTTGACAGTTCTCGAGTACAATGACATGGAGCATCGTGGATTAATGCGTTTAAACTATCTTCATCAAACTCCGGAAGGTCTTCCTGAATTTGGAGAGTCACTAATGCCAAAATGACCCTTCTCAAAACGAGACCATTTTCTTGCGTGTTCTGTCCAGTGGCGTTATCCCCACACGTGGCGCAAATGTATCTGGCTGCCTCCTCTGTTGTCACCCCTCTATTGAACTCAAACAGAAGAATACGTCGGATGTGTTCCTATTTCTGCACTTTACACTCCATTTTCTAGCTTCCACAGCTCCACTCACTATCTCCAAATGACAAAATGGCAGTGTGTGAACTCAAGTAGGAGTGTGTTTCAAATGAAAACCTGAAAAGTTCCATAAAATTTGTTGTGCGATGTAGTTGGTAGGTGTCAGTAGTTTTCCTTGTGATTCAGAAAGTGACCAACAGGTGGCAGTGTGATGCTATAACGCAGGAGATGGCAGCAATGTCCAGAACGAGATGGCCGCCCCGCTATCAAAGTGCACAGTGACTGAGTAGCGATCTGTGATGCGTTTGCCCGTGGATCAGTCCAGGCTACCGCGTAGTGACGGACGATAACACTGCGTTAATCGAGGAGATTATAAAGAACAGACGCTTAACTCTGAACGAAATAACCACAGATTTGAAGATTGGTTCAGCGCAGAACATTGTTCACAATGTTATGCATTTCTGGGAGAAAATGATATAAGCGATGAGTCCTGGGTCATCCATCACCAACCAGAATCGAAAAGGTCAAGCAAAGAATTGCTCCACAACGCATCGCCGAAAGCAAAAAAAAAAAAAAAAAAAAAAAAAAATTCGCACTCAACCGTTTGCTGGAAAAGTCACGCTCATTCTCTTCCGGGATGCGAATGAAGTAATTGTGGAGCATTACGTGAACAGTGGAGTGAAGGTAACCAGTACTTCTTATTCAGACATGCTGCAAAATCAACTTCGCTCTGCGATCAGGAGTAAACGATGAGGACTTCTGACTTCTGGAGTATTGCTACAGATTGAGAACGCCCGACAGCATACAGCCCGTAATACGGTGAGACTCGAATGAGATTTTCACTCTGCAGCGGAGTGTGCACTGATATGAAACTTCCTGGCAGATTAAAACTGTGTGTCGGACCGAGACTCGAACTCGGGACCTTTGCCTTGCGCGGGCAAGTGCTCTACCAACTGAGCTACCCAAGCACGACCCGTCTCCACAACCGTAATTCCACCAGTACCTCGTCTCCTACCTTCCAACCTTACAGAAGCTCTTCTGCTAACCTTGCAGAGCTAGCACTCCTGGAAGAAAGGATATTGCGGAGACATGGCTTAGCCACAGACTGGGGGATGTTCCCAGAACGAGATTTTCACTCTGTAGCGAAGTGTGCGCTGATATGAAACTTCCTGGCAGATTAAAACTGTGTGCTGGACGGTAGGAGGCGAGGTACTGGCGGAATTACGGCTGTGGGGACGGGTCATGAGTCGTGCTTGGGTAGCTCTGTTGGTAGAGCACTTGCCCGTGAAAGGCAAAGGTCCCGAGTTCGAGTCTCGGTCCGGCACACAGTTTTAATCGGTTGAGACTAGTCAGGAAATGAAATTTGAATGTGTGGTACATCCTCCCTATTCCCCAGACTTCGCTCCTTGTGACTTTCATCTGTACGGCGCAATCAAAGAAGCAATGGAAGGCAGGCATTTAAGAAGTGACAAAGAGGTGAAAGCCACGGTCCACGACTGGCTGCACACACGACCAAAAGAATTCTTTCATCACGGAACCTATGCACTTCCGAAGCGGTGGAATAGGTGCATTCAACGTCGGAGAGACTATGTCGAAAAATGACATTAGACTGATGAGCCAAAGCATTATGACAATCTACTTAATAGCTTGTTTGTCCACCTCTGAAACGAAGTACATCACTGATTCTTCTTATCAGGACTCAGACAATTTGTTGGTGGTTTATGGAGGTATGTGGCACAAGATGTCTGTGCATGGGTGATTTAATTAGCTTAAATAACGGACCGGTGATCTGCGTATGCCGTGAAGGTGTCCGATAGCGACCCAGATGTGTTCCATAGGATTTACGTCAATCGAATTTCGTCGCTGAGACATCTACGTCAGTTCTCTACAATGCTCTTCAAACCGGTGTTGCATGGTTCTGCCTCCGAGGCACGGACAAGTATTCTGCTGAAAGATGACATCGCCGTCGGGGAAGACATCAAACATGAAGGGATGTAGGTGGTTCGCAACTGCCATTGTATCTTTGATTACTACCACAGGTCCTATGCAAGCGCAGGAGAATACCTCCCGCGCGCGACCGCTACGATCGCAGGTTCGAATCCTGCCTCGGGCATGGACGTGTGTGATGTCCTTAGGTTAGTTAGGTTTAAGTGGTTCTAAGTTCTAGGGGACTGATGACCTCAGGTGTTAAGTCCCATACATCTACATCTACATCTACATCCATACTCCGCAAGCCACCTGACGATGTGTGACGGAGGGTACCCTGAGTACCTCTATCGGTTCTCCCTTCTATTCCAGTCTCGTATTGTTCGTGGAAAGAAGGATTGTCGGTATGCTTCTGTGTGGGCTCAAATCTCTCTGATTTTATCCTGATGGTCTCTTCGCGAGATATACGTAGGAGGGAGCAATATACTGCTTGACTCTTCGGTAAAGGTATGTTCTCGAAACTTTAACAAAAGCCCGTACCGAGCTACTGAGCGTCTCTCCTGCAGAGTCTTCCACTGGAGTTTATCTATCATCTCCGTAACGCTTTCGCGTTTACTAAATGATCCTGTAACGAAGCGCGCTGCTCTCCGTTGGATCTTCTATCAACCCTATCTGGTGCGGATCCCACACTGCTGAGCAGTATTCAAGCAGTGGGCGTACAAGCATACTGTAACCTACTTATTTTCGGATTGCATTTCCTTAGGATTCTTCCAATGAATCTCAGTCTGGCATCTGCTCTACCGACGATCAACTTTATATGATCATTCCATTTTAAATCACTCCTAATGCGTACTCCCAGATAGTTTATGGAATTAACTGCTTCCAGTTGCTGACCTGCTATTTTGTAGCTAAATGATAAGGGATCTATCTTTCTATGCATTCGCAGTACATTACACTTGTCTACATTGAGATTGAATTGCCAATCCCTGCACCATGCGTCAATTCGCTGCAGATCCTCCTGCATTTAAGTACAATTTTCCATTGTTACAACCTCTCGATACACCACAGCATCATTTGCAAAAAGCCTCAGTGAACTTCCGATGTCATCCGCAAGATCATTTATGTATATTGTGAGTAGCAACGGTCCTATGACACTCCCCTGCGGCACACCTGAAACCACTCTTACTACGGAAGACTTCTCTCCATTGAGAATGACATGCTGCGTTCTGTTATCTAGGAACTCTTCAATCCTATCACACAATTGGTCTGATAGTCCATATGCTCTTACTTTGTTCATTAAACGACTGTGGGGAACTGTATCGAACGCCTTGCGGAAGTCAAGAAACACGGCGTCTACCTGTGAACCCGTGTCTACGGCCCTCTGAGTCTCGTGGACGAATAGCGCGAGCTGGGTTTCACACGACCGTCTTTTTCGAAAACTGTGCTGATTCCTACAGAGTAGATTTCTAGTCTCCAGAAATGTCATTATACTCGAACATAATACTTGTTCCAAAATTCTACAACTGATCGACGTTTGAGATATAGGTCTATAGTTCTGCACATCTGTTCGACGTCGCTTCTTGAAAACGGGGATGACCTGTGGTGCCCTTTTCCAATCCTTTGGAACGCTACGCTCTTCTAGAGACCTACGGTACACTACTGCAAGAAGGGGGGCAAGTTCCTTCGCGTACTCTGTGTAAAATCGAACTGGTATCCCATCAGGTCCAGCGGCCTTTCCTCTTTTGAGCGATTTTAATTGTATCTCTATCCCTCTGTCGTCTATTTCGATATCTACCATTTTGTCATCTGTACGACAATCTAGAGAAGGAACTACAGTGCAGTCTTCCTCTGTGAAACAGCTTTGGAAAAAGACATCTAGTATTTCGGCCTTTAGTCTGCCATCCTCTGTTTCAGTACCATTTTGGTCACAGAGTGTCTGGACATTTTGTTTTGTTCCACCTACCGCTTTGACATAAGACCAAAATTTCTTAGGATTTTCTGCCAAGTCAGTACATAGAACATTACTTTCGAATTCATTGAACGCCTCTCGCATAGCCCTCCTCACACTACATTTCGCTTCGCGTAGTTTTTGTTTGTCTGCAGGGCTTTGGCTATGTTTATGTTTGCTGTGAAGTTCCCTTTGCTTTCGCAGCACTTTTCTAACTCAGTTGTTGTACCAAGGTGGCTCTTTTCCATCTCTTACGATCTTGCTTGGCACATACTCATCTAACGCATATTGTACGATGGTTTTGAATTTTGTCCACTGATCCTCAACACTATCTGTACTTGAGACAAAACTTTTGTGTTGAGCCGTCAGGTACTCTGCAATCTGCTTTTTGTCACTTTTACTAAACAGAAAAATCTTCCTACCTTTTTTAATATTTCTATTTACAGCTGAAATCATCGATACCGTAACCGCTTTATGATCGCTGATTCCCTGTTCTGCGTTAACTGTTTCAAATAGTTCGGGTCTGTTTGTCACCAGAAGGTCTAATATGTTATCGCCACGAGTCGGTTCTCTGTTTAACTGCTCAAGGTAGTTCTCAGATAAAGCACTTAAAAAAATTTCACTGGATTCTTTGTCCCTGCCACCCGTTATGAACGTTTGAGTCTCCCAGTCTATATCCGGCAAAATAAAATCTCCACCCAGAACTATAACATAGTGGGGAAATCTACTTGAAATATTTTCTAAATTATCCTTCAGGTGCTCAGCCACAACAGCTGCTGAGCCAGGGGGCCTATAGAGACATCCAATTACCATGTCTGAGCCTGCTTTAACCGTGACCTTCACCCAAATTATTTCATACTTCGGATCTCCGTCAATTACCTTCGATACTATTGCACTTCTTATCGCTATAAACACGCCTCCCCCTTCACTGTCCAGCCTGTCTCTGCGGTATACATTCCAATCTGAGTTTAGGATTTCATTACTGTTTACGTCTGGTTTCAGCCAACTTTCTGTCCCTAGTACTACATGGGCGTTGTCACCGTTTATTAATGAGAGCAGTTCTGGGACCTTTCTATAGACGCTCCTGCAGTTTACTACTAGCTCATTAATATTGTTATTTCCTGTTGCATTTTGCCTACTCCTACCTTGCCGCGTCTCAGGAGGCATCTTGTCGGGCCTAGGGAGGGAATTCTCTAACCTAAAAAACCCCCATGTGCACTCCTCACGTACTCCGCTACCCTTGTAGCCGCTTCCGGCGTGTAGTGCACGCCTGACCTATTCAGGGGGACCCTACATTTCTCCACCCGATAGCGGAGGTCGAGAAATTTGCACCCCAGATCTCCGCAGAATCGTCTGAGCCTCTGGTTTAAGCCTTCCACTCGGCTCCAAACCAGAGGACCGCAATCGGTTCTGGGAACGATTCTACAAATATTTAGCTCTGATTCCACCCCGCGAGCGAGGCTTTCCGCCTTCACCCATTCCGCCAACCGCCTGTACGAACTGAGGATGACCTCTGAACCCAGACGGCAGGAGCAACAATTTGCAGTCGGGTGCACCCAGTGCTCTCTATCGCCGCCGGCAGGGCCTCCTCCACATCTCGGATGAGACTCCCAGGCAAGCAGACAGAGTGAACACTGGCCTTCTTCCCCGACCATTCAGCTATTTTCCCAAGGGGCTCCATCACCCGCCTAACGTTGGAGCTCCCAATAACTAATAAACCCCTCCCCCGTGTGCCTGCTCGGACCTTGCTGAAAGAGCAGCCACATGCCCACTCACAGGCAGAGCGGGCGATGCCACATGGCCAGCCTCCACATTTACCCTCCGCCTCGTACGCCGCGAACGCCGCTGAACCCGCCACTCCCCTTGGGGAGAGGGTAGCCCAAGCGCGCCCCGTACCCGCGAAGATGTCTCGGCAGCAGGGACAGTGGGTGAATCATGTAACACCTGGGGTGTACCATGCGACGCACCAGACTCCCCACTGCCGCTACACTCCGAGGCAGCAGCCTGAAGACGGCTGACCGTGGCCATCAACACGCTCACACAGTGGCCAGCTCCTCCTGCGTCCGTACACAGCAGTCACACATCCTATCCATCCTAAGAAATCAATTTACTGTAGAGAGTTAATCAACTTTTAACTAGACTGCTAATTCACTAAAGGCGGCTGATTGTTGACTAAACTGTGATTGTTAGCCACTTCTTGTAGAAAACAATGAAAATAGCACTACCTGTTTCTGGACTGTATTGAACAAACACTAGCACTACTGGCACTATGGTTGAATAAAGGGATGCTCTCTGACTGTATTCAAAACAAGCACGAAATCTATGGAACACTATTACTAGCACTCGACAATTAAAGCTTCCTAAAAGCAAAAACACACGGAAGAAGAAGTGACAAGTAAGAAAAATACAGTTAATACTTAAATTAAGGTAGCTCGCTGCACAGCAGACGTGAAGCAGACGGCAGTTAGGACGACACTCAGTGCTCAGAGCCATTTGAGCTATTTTTTCAATACCTCCCGCAGCATGTTACTGTTCCCACCAGTCTGCATCCGTGGCGCGCTGCACGTTTCGAGCCGCCATTCAAATCGATGACGGCGTTTCTGGAAATGACCATCGGCCCGTTGTAGCAAAAATGTGATTCACACGAAGAACCGACACGTTTCCATTGATCGATGGTCCCATCCCGATGGTCCCGTGCCTACTGCAATCGTCATTGATGTCGTTGGGTCAACATGTGAAGACATTGTGATGGTCTGTTGAGGAATCCATGTTCAACAATGTACGATGTCCGCCCTCGGTAGCTGAGTGGTCAGCGCGACAGAATGTCATTTCTAAGGGCCCGGGTTCGATTCCCGGCTGGGTCGGAGATTTTCTTCACACAGGGACTGGGTGTTGTGTTGTCCTTATCATCATTATCACACCCCCATCGACGCGCAAGTCGCCGCAGTGGCGTCAAATCGAAAGACTTACACCCTGCTAACTATCTACCCGTCGAGAGGCCCTAGTCACACGACGTTTACATATTACAACAATGTACGATGAGCGCTGCGCTCCGCAACACTTGTGCGTGCACAAGCATTGTGCTCTTTCGCCAGACGTGCCACAGAGCACCATCTATCCTACTTTGCAGAGCAGACAAGCCTCCGAGGACCACGTTCTGGGCCGGTCGGTGTGGCCGAGCGGTTCTAGGCGCAACGTTCTGGAACTGCGCGACCGCAACGGGCGCAGGTTCGAATCCTGCCTCGGGCATGGGTGTGTGTGATGTCCTTAGGTTAGTTAGGTTTAAGTAGTTCTAAGTTCTAGGGGACTGATTACCTCAGCAGTTAAGTCCCATAGTGCTTAGAGGCATTTGAACCATTTGAACCACGTTCTGTGAAGGGTCGTGGATGTTCAGCCACTTGGCACCTAGTGGTAGTTTCACCGTCGTATCTCTTGCCTTAGACGCTCACGACAGTAGCACGTGAACATTCAACCAGCTTCGCTGTTTCCGAGATACTCGTGCGCAGGCTCTGCGTAACAATAATCTGCCCTTTGTCAAAGTCACTTATCTCAATGGATTTCCCCATTTGCAGTCCATATCTTCGATGGGGTGATCCCCCGTCCGTGTCTGCTCAGCTTACATATTTTTTGTACCGCGTCACGTGCCCGCAACGCCACCAGGCGGCATCCAACGTCACAGTGGGCAGTGCTAATAATGTTTCGGCTTATCAGTGTAAGTTTTTTGTTTATTGTTACAATTAAAAATATTGTGTCACTTTTTTGCTTGTTTTCACTCCATTATGTCATACGGTATCATATTTTGGGGTAACTCCACAAACAGAGAAAAAACTTTTAGAGTACAGAAGCGTATAATAAGAGTAATAAGTAGTGTAAATCCAACAACATCATGTCGAAACCTGTTCAAAGAATTTGGCATATTAACGACAGCTTCTCAGTATATTTATTCCTTAATGAAGTTTGTTGTAAATAATACATCTCTTTTTCCAACTAACTGCTTAGTACACAGTATCAACACTAGGAAAAAGAACGATATACATAAAGATTTAAAATCACTTACTCTTGGCCAGAAAGGAATCCAGTATTCAGCAACGCATATTTTCAATAAGTTACCAGCAACCATTAAGAGATTTGTTTCAGACAAGGCACAATTTAAACATAATTTAAAAGAATTTTTGGTGGCCAACTCCTTCTATTCCATCCATGAGTTTCTCAACAAGTGTGGTAGACCATTTTAATGAAAATTTATTATACTTTAGTCTCTGACAATACTTGGTTGTAACTACCTACTATGTGAATGATGGATGTATGGAAAGCAGATCTAAGTCTTAAGTCTGTAAATAGTGGAAGTTTAATTTTAAATCTTGTAGATAATCTGACTGTTCTTAACTGAGGATCACTGAAATGAATAATTTACTTTAATTTTTGACAATACTTTGTTGTAATAGCCAAGAAACTAGCAAATGTCTGAATGATGGATGTAATGAAAGCAGATGTAAGTATTAAACCTGTAAATATTAGAAGTTTAAATTTAATTAATATACATAATGTTACTGTTTATTGACTGAGGATCATTAAAATTAATGAAACTCAAGTTTTTCTAATTACGTTTTTGTAATGCGTTTATCTGACATGTTAAACACCCAGGAGGATTCCCTCTTTTATGGTTCTACGGAATGAATAATCTAATCTAATCTAATCTAATCTTTTAAGGTTTTCATTTGAATTACCCTTGTAGCAACGAATAAAAAATGACAATCTATAAATTAACCCATTGCAACTGGAACACCAGTACGCAAAATAAAAACGCTACGAACTTTTGCGCTAACCTAATATTAAAAGTTTTTGAGATAATTCACGAGAAAAGTAGTTATCGGACAAAAAGACGTATTCGTGCATTCTTTTATAAGTGGAGATCGAGTGTTTTTACAAAAATCGGCCTTCTATCGGCGCTCGCCGAGATAATGTAAACGGTGACCTACGAGGCCGTCCATCTTAATTTGAGCCGGGTAAGTGTAATGGGAGCGCAGACGTAACGGCAGGAGAGGTCTCCCCGCTGCCCCGTGATTAACGTCAGCGGGACGTCGGCGCGCCGCGGCGGCCACCCGCAACCCGTCAGCGCCGCGTATGAAGCCGTCGGCCCGCTGACAGCCGGCGCCGGGCACCCGGCAATATTCTCAGAGTTTTTCCGGAAAGGCCGACCTGCGGGCGGAATCCCAGCGCCGGCCGCCGTATCTGGCTGGCCGCTAACAGCGGTAATTACGGGTCCCGCCGACGTGGCTTTTTGTGGACGCACCGACCACCAGGCAGGGGAGGTGGGCGGGGCGCGCGCAATTTGGCTGTCGTCGTGGAGCGGCGGCCACCCGACCCGGCCACGCCCCCAGCTGCAGATTCCACCACGCACCTACAACGGCCGGCGGGAGGTCTCCGCTCCAAGATCCACATCGGCCGTATCTGAGCAAGCTCTCTACCGCAGTACTGATGGTGCCGCCAGCGCCGGAGTAGGATGTAGCGTCTGACTCCATACCTCATTCCAGATTACCCAACTCTATCGGTTATCGAAATTTGGTGCTACACAAGAATGCTGAAGATTAGATGGGTTGTAATGTTGTTGCATTAGTTTGTTCTGAAAGCGGTGCTGTTATTCAAGACAATAAAAGCGGGTTAAAAGCTGTGAGCTATCTGGGGAAGTTAACCTTGCATTACTGAGCAACTGTTTCACCAGGTATACAGTCTAGCTTACCAAATTCCCAACCAGACTAACATTAATTATAAACTTTTAGTACTCATCTTACGATAACCGGTAATATACTCGTATATATATATATATATATATATATATATATATATATATATATATATATATAAAGACAATTTAAGTAAAAAGAAATAAATCAGTTTATATTTACACATTTATTTTAACATTGATCATTGTTCCGTTAAAATTTCAGCATATTAAACTTGATTCATAACTAAACTGGTGCCTTATTTAGCATTGTGAAAATATGAGTTTGTAATCTTATGGAACACATCAAATATGGACCCAAGATTGGTAGACTGCATACAACACTGCATTCATAAAACAACACATGAAGAAGGTTGAAACATATGCAAGAGGAAATTAACCAATCCTGTCCGTCATGAAATTACCACACACTGGTATACTAAATTCGTACTAACTCTCTGTGAAATCTTCTCGAAACGAATAGCTGAGGGCTACTTTGATGATTACACTACATGCTTCGCGTGGTCAACTTGGTTTACACAAAGAGTGTAACTCCACAATAATTTTGATGATTAAAATAAATTACTTCGAAACACAAGTTACAAAAGAAAAACCTCGAACTGGTTACTGTCGTCTTACTATTAACTTGATGGGTCAAACAATTGTATAAGCACGTGGTACTGGTCTCACAAAGTACGCTCCACGTGGGCTGAACATAAAGAAAAGTTGCTATATTGAAAAATATTGTCAAGACGAGACGTTATAATCTCACGCACATTCGCATTTAAGATTGATGATCTTAGTTAGAGTTACTGATCAACACGTGGTTCCACTTTACTCACAAAGTAGTGACAAAGCAACTACCGGAAGATATTATCAACTTCACACTCGAATTACACTGCGTTGCAATTTAAGATAACATTAGAGATTTTAGATCTAAACCTGAAATAAAGGTGATTAAAATTTCAGTTAGGCTGAACTTAAGAAATCCATTGCCCTACGGACTTAGCAGAGATGCGCTTAGCCGGAGACCTTACCACTTCAGATGCTCGCCGCGGACAGACTGGCCTGGGCCCCTACCGAGGGTGCTTAACAGATATAAACGGAAGTGACCAGAGAGGCAGCTTCCTATACCAACATGACAAGGGACGGACAGGACCGTATTAAGAATAGAAACCTCTCTGCTTTTAGAAAGCGTAGCTACCTGTTCCGAGGTTGGTCCTACTGTTCTCTAGCAGACAGGCTTCTCTGCTACCATCAAGCATGCAACTAGAAATACATTTGCTCATTCATCCTTTCACACAGAAGGGAAGAGGGATGACAGTATCTTATCATATACAGTATATAAAAGAAAGCGGATGTAGGTTCCGTATGAGACTGTGTCACATGAATTACATATAAACTGTGTTTTACAGTGTAGTAGTGTGACAGATCGTTCTTGCTTATGTGTAAAACTAACACGTTAAACTGCTCATTCTACTCCCAGATAGTCACAAACACCACAGTAAATTTAGAAGAGGAATTGATGCCGTAAATACCAACACATTTAAGAAATTAACATGAAACTAATCCAACAGAGACCTTTCAGGGTAGATCACATAACTAATGAGGAGGTATTGAATAGAATTGGAGAGAAGAGGAGTTTGTCGCATAACTTGACAAGAAGAAGGGAGCGGTTGGTCGGACATGTTCTGAGGCACCAAGGGGTCACAAATTTAGCATTGGAGGGCAGCGTGGAGGGTAAAAATCGTGGAGGGAGACCAAGAGATGAATACACTAAGCAGATTCAGAAGGATGTAGGTTGCAGTAAGTACTGGGAGATGAAGAAGCTTGCACAGGATAGACTAGCACGGAGAGCTGCATCAAATCAGTCTCAGGACTGAAGACCACAACAACAACATCGGTTATAATCAATCTGTGTACTGAGCAGGCGGAAAGGGGAACCAAAGAAAAGTTTACAGAAGGAATAAAAGTTCATGGAGAAAAAAAAAACCTTGAGTTACTATATGTGTTAGAGGCAGAGAAGGGCTTGGAAGCATAGCTGAGTGGGACAGATAGTATCTTGAAGGTTGTTAAAGCAAGTACGAGCCTATGGAATAACTTCACAGATATGCGAGTGGCTCGTAGACTTCTTAAATAATAGAAGCTAGTATCTTGCTCTCAACGGCGAGTGTCCATCAGGGGCAAGGGTACCGTCAGAACTGCCGCTTGTGTGTGTGTGTGTTGGAACATCTGTTGCTCGTTTCATATATAAATTATTTGTTGGACAGGGTGGGCAGCAGTCTGCGGTAGTCCGCTATTGATGCCGTGGTGTACGGTAAGGTGTCGAAGTTGAGTGACTGTGGGAAGATACAAGACAACTTAGACGAAATTTTCAGCTGGCGTGATGAATGGCATCTAGCCCTAAATGTGGAAAAATATACACTACTGGCCATTAAACTTGCTACACCACGAAGTGCTACAGACGCGAAATTTAACCGACAGGAAGAAGATGCTGTGATATGTAAATGATTAACTTTTCAGAGCATTCACACAAGGTTGGTGCCGGTGGCGACACCTACAACGTACTGACATGAGGAAAGTTTCCAACCGATTTCTCATACACAAACAGCAGTTGACCGGTGTTGCCTGGTGAAACGTTGTTGTGATGCCTCGTGTAAGGAGGAAAAATGCGTACCATCATGTTTTTGACTTTGATAAAGGTCGGATTGTAGCCTATCGCGAATGCGGTTTATCGTATCACGACATTGCTGCTTGCGTTGGTCGAGATCCAATGACTGTTGGCAGAATATGGAATTGGTGGGTTCAGGGGGGTTATACGGAACGCCGTGCTGGATGACAAAGGCTTCGTATCACTAGCAGTCGAGATGACAAGCATCTTATCCGCATGGCTGTAACGGATCGTGCAACCACGTCTCGATCCCGGAGTCAACAGATGGGGACGTTTGCAAGACAACAACCATCTGCACGAACAGTTCGACGACGTTTGCAGCAGCATGGACTATCAGCTCGGAGACCGTGGCTGCGGTTACCCTTGACGCTGCATCACAGAGCGGAGCGCCTGCGATGGTGTACTGAACGGCGAACCTGGCTGCACGAATGGCAAAACGTCATTTTTTCGGATGAATCCAGGTTCTGTTTACAGCATCATGATGGTCGCATCCGTGTTTGGCGTCATCGCGGTGAACGCACATTGGAAGCGTGTATTCGTCATCGCCATACTGACGTATCACCCGGCGTGATGGTATGGGGTGCCATTGGTTACACGTCTCGGTCACCTCTTGTTCGCATTGACGACACTTTGAACAGTGGACGTTACATTTCAGATATGTTACGACCCGTAGCTCTACCCCTCATTCGGTCCCTGCGAAACCCTATATTTCAGCAGGTTAATGCACGACCGCATGTTGGTCCTGTACGGGCCTTTCTGGATACAGAAAATGTTCCACTGCTGCCCTGGCCAGCACATTCTCCAGATCTCTCACCAACTGAAAACGTCTGGTCAATGGTGGCCGAGCAACTGGCTCGTCACAATACGCCAGTCACTACTCTTGATGAACTGTGGTATCGTGTTGAAGCTGCATGGGCAGCTGTACCTGTACATGCCATCCAAGCTGTGTTTGACTCAATGCCCAGGCGTATCAAGGCCGTTGTTACGGCCGGAGGTGGTTGTTTTGGGTTCCGATTTCTCAGGATCTATGCACCCAAATTGCGTGAAAATGTTATCAAATGTCAATTCTAGCATAATGTATTTGTCCAATGAATACCCGTTTATCATCTTCATTTCTTCTTGGTGTAGTAATTTTAATGGCCAGAAGTGTACATAAATAATTTCGCGGACAGGGTGGGCAGCAGTCTGCGGTAGTTCGCTGATCATGCCGTGGTGTACGGTAAGGTGTCGAAGTTGAGTGACTGTGGGAAGATACAAGACGACTTAGACAAAATTTCCACCTGGCGTGATAAATGGCAGCTAGCCCTAAATGTGAAAAAATATAGGATAATACAGATGACTAGGAAGATCAAACTTGTAGTGTTCGGATACAGTATTACTGGTGTCCTGCTTGACGTAATCAAGTCGTTTAAGTATCTGGGCGCAACGTTGCATAGCGATATGAGGTGGAAAGAGCATGTGAGAACTGTGGTAGGGAAGTCAAATGGTCGATTTCGGTTTATTGGGAGAATTTTAGGAATGAGTAGTTCACCTGTAAAGGAGATCCCATACAGGACAATGGTGCGACCTATTCTTGAATACTGCTCGAGTGTTTGGGATACGTACCTGGTCGTATTGAAGGAAGACATCGAAATAATTCAGATTTGTTACCGGGAGATTCGAGCAACACATAACTGTTACGGAGACGCTTCTTGAACTCAAATGCGAATCCCTGGATGGAGGCTACTTTCTTGTTGACAAACACAATTAAGAACATTTAGAGAACCGGATTTTGAAGCTAACTGTTGAATAATTCTACCACCGCCAACGTACATTACACGTAAGGATCACGAAGAAATGATACGAGAAGTTAGGGCTCATAAGGAGGCATGTAGACAGTAGTTTTTTCCTCACCCTATTTGCGTGTGGAACACGAATGGAAACGACAATTTGTAGTACAGGGTACTCTCAGCCACGTACCGTGCGGTGGCTGGCGGAGTATGTATGTAGATGTAGACGCAGATGTAGATGTAGAACGTAGGATAAAATATGAATATTAATTAAAACAATACAATGCTAATGGACTTTAGTCGAATCAAATCAGTTAGTACTACATGTAACATGAAATGTAGGAAGAAAAGAGAAAGGATAGGTGGGAAATCGTGACGGCTAGCCGCACGTGACATTGTCATTATGCGACTGCGAAAGTTGAAAACTTGTGCCATACCGGGACTCGCGGTATGATTCCGAACTGAAGCGCCTAGTACCGCTCTGCCACGAAGGCCGGCTACATGTATGTGACAGCCGCGCCATCACGATTTTGTCTGGTACAGTAGAAGGTTTGTTTTGCTGTTTGGGCAGAAAAGTAACTGATGAGGGTCGGAGCAGAGACAAGATACACTATTTGATCAAAAGTATCCGGACACTTCCTAAAACACACACTTTTCATATTAGGTGTATTATGCTGCCGCCTACTGTCAGGTACTCCATATCAGCGACTTCAGTAGTCATTAAACATAGTGAAAGAGCAGAATGGGGCGCTCCGCGGTACTCACGAACTTCGAACGTGGTTAGGTGATTGGGTGTACCTTGTGTCACACGCCTGTACACGAGATTTCCACACACCTGAACATCTTTAGGTCCAATGTTTCCGATGTGATAGTGAAGTGGAAACGTGAAGGGACTCGTACAGCACAAAAACGTACAGGCCGACCTCGCCTGTTGACTAACAGAGACCGCCGACAGTTGAAGAGGGTCGTGATGTGTAATAGGCAGACATCTGTTCAGACCATCACACACGAATTTCGAACTGCATCAGGAACCACTGCAAATACTACGACAGTTAGGCGGGGGGTGAGAAAAAATTGAATTTGATGGTCGAGCACCTGCTCATAAGCCATACATTACGCCGGTAAATGCCAAACAACGCCTCACTTGATGTAAGGAACGTAAAATTTGGACGATTGAACAATGGAAAATGTTGTGTGGAGTAACGAATCCGGTACACAATTTGGTGATCCGATGGCAGGGTGTGGGTATGGCTAATCTCCAGTGAATGTCATCTGCCAGCGTGTGTAGTGCCAACAATAAAATTCTGAGGCGGTGGTGTTATGGCGTGGTCGTGTTTTTCATGGAGGGGTCTTGCACCCCTTGTTGTTTTGAATGTCACTTTCACAGCACAAGCCTACATTGATGTTTCAAGCACCTTCTTGCTTCCCACTGTTGAAGAGCAATTCGGGTATGGTGACTGCATCTTTCAACACGACAAGCATCTGTTTAAATGGTTCAAATGGCCCAAGCACTATGGGACTTAACAGCTGAGGTCATCAGTCGCCTAGACTAACCTAAAGACATCACACACATCCATGCCCGAGGCAGGATACGAACCTGCGACCGTAGCAGCCGCTTGGTTCCGTAATGAAGCGCCTAGAACCGCTCGGCCACTGCGGATGGCTAGCACTTGTTTATAATGTACTGCCTGTGGTGGAGTGGTTACACGACAATAATACCCCTGTGATGGACTGGCCTGCACAGAGTCCTGACCTGAATCCCATGGAACACCTTTGGAATGTTTAGGAACGCCGACTTCATGCCAGGCCTCACCGAGCGATATCGACACCTCTCCTCAGTGCAGCACTCCTAGAAGAATGGGCTGCCTTTCCCCAAGAAACCTTCCAGCACCTGATTGAACGTATGCCTGTGAGAGTGGAAGCTGTCATCAAGGCTAAGGGTGGTCTAAAAGCATATGAATTCCAGCATTACCGATGGAGGGCACCACAAACTTGTAAGTCATTTTCAGCCAGGTGTCCGAGCACTTTTAATCACATAGTGTAAAATTCAGACTGGCTATATCAAACAAAGTCCGCCCCCGTAGCTGAGTGGCTAGCAGCTGAATGCCTGGTGTGTGCCCCAGGCTTGATTACTGGTACTGCCGTGGATTTTTCCTTGGTGGGAGGACTCTACGGCTTGCTCTCAGGCTCTTGAGCCGAACTGAGGAGCTGCTAGATCGACTGGTGGCGGTTTCAAGTTCAAGAAACCCGATAACGGCTGCGAGGACGATGTGCAGACCACATGCCCAATTCATACCGCACTGATGACACCATTGGCGGAAGATGTCACGGCGGTCAGTCGGACCAACTGGCGCTTCTAGGACCAAAATGTTGAGATGGATAACTGCAGCGAAGCTTATCCCAAAATCAGAAATTTCTTAACATCTAATATAAATGTGTGTGTAAACATGACTTTCGTGAAGGTATTTGTCTGGAATGTAGTCATGCGTGAAAGTGGACTAAAAGGTGTTCAGACAAGAAGAGAATGGAAGATTTTAAAATAGGTTCCTATAGAAGAATGCTGAAGATTATATGATTATATCAAGTAAAAAATGACGAGGTAGTAAATACACTCCTGGAAATTGAAATAAGAACACCGTGAATTCATTGTCCCAGGAAGGGGAAACTTTATTGACACATTCCTGGGGTCAGATACATCACATGATCACACTGACAGCACCACAGGCACATAGACACAGGCAACAGAGCATGCACAATGTCGGCACTAGTACAGTGTATATCCACCTTTCGCAGCAATGCAGCCTGCTATTCTCCCATGGAGACGATCGTAGAGATGCTGGATGTAGTCCTGTGGAACGGCTTGCCATGCCATTTCCACCTGGCGCCTCAGTTGGACCAGCGTTCGTGCTGGACGTGCAGACCGCGTGAGACGACGCTTCATCCAGTCCCAAACATGGTCAATGGAGGACAGATCCGGAGATCTTGCTGGCCAGGGTAGTTGACTTACACCTTCTAGAGCACGTTGGGTGGCATGGGATACATGCGGACATGCATTGTCCTGTTGGAACAGCAAGTTCCCTTGCCGGTCTAGGAATGGTAGAACGATGGGTTCGATGACGGTTTGGATGTACCGTGCACTATTCAGTGTCCCCTCGACGATCACCAGTGGTGTACGGCCAGTGTAGGAGATCGCTCCCCACACCATGATGCCGGGTGTTGGCCCTGTGTGCCTCGGTCGTATGCAGTCCTGATTGTGGCGCTCACCTGCACGGCGCCAAACACGTATACGACCATCATTGGCACCAAGGCAGAAGCGACTCTCATCGCTGAAGACGACACGTCTCCATTCGTCCCTCCATTCACGCCTGTCGCGACACCACTGGAGGCGGGCTGCACGATGTTGGGGCGTGAGCGGAAGACGGCCTAACGGTGTGCGGGACCGTAGCCCAGCTTCATGGAGACGGTTGCGAATGGTCCTCGCCGATACCCCAGGAGCAACAGTGTCCCTAATTTGCTGGGAAGTGGCGGTGCGGTCCCCTACGGCACTGCGTAGGATCCTACGGTCTTGGCGTGCATCCGTGCGTCGCTGCGGTCCGGTCCCAGGTCGACGGGCACGTGCACCTTCCGCCGACCACTGGCGACAACATCGATGTACTGTGGAGACCTCACGCCCCACGTGTTGAGCAATTCGGCGGTACGTCCACCCGGCCTCCCGCATGCCCACTATACGCCCTCGCTCAAAGTCCGTCAACTGCACATACGGTTCACGTCCACGCTGTCGCGGCATGCTACCAGTGTTAAAGACTGCGATGGAGCTCCGTATGCCACGGCAAACTGGCTGACACTGACGGCGGCGGTGCACAAATGCCGCGCAGCTAGCGCCATTCGACGGCCAACACCGTGGTTCCTGGTGTGTCCGCTGTGCCGTGCGTGTGATCATTGCTTGTACAGCCCTCTCGCAGTGTCCAGAGCAAGTATGATGGGTCTGACACACCGGTGTCATTGTGTTCTTTTTTCCATTTCCAGGAGTGTAGATTTGGGGAGAAAAGAAATCTGTGGCACTACTTGATTAAAAGAAGCGAACAGTTGATATGGTACATTCTGAGTCACCAAGGAATCATCTATTTAGTACTGGTGGGAAGTACAGGTGACGGGGAGGAGGGCACGGAGGGTAAAAATTGAACAGAGAGACTACGAGGTGAACACAGCAAGCAGGTTCAAACAGATGTAGGTAGCGGTAGTTATTTGATGAAGAGGCTTGCATAGGATGGACTAGCATGGAGAAGAGGTCTGTTACGATTTGTCAATTTCCCTGTATCATGCCTTACTCGTCTGTTTTCGCGAAGAATCTTTACTACAATATCTGTGTGCAGTGGTCGATTACCCGTATAACCACTTCTGCTTCTGTAAATTTTTAGAACATTTGTCTTGGATTTCCTAAATTAAGATCCCAATTAAAGACACATAAACCTAACGTACCAATTCATCCAACTGCTAATAATATGAATTTTCTATTGCACAACCTAAGCAAAAAATTCAATCATATTTTGAAAATTTTTTTACGTTCCTGAAGAGAATTTTAGGATACGGGAGTGCTATGAACTGGTACAGTCAGTCTATAACATCGATATTAATGGCAATGCAAGATTTCCTTCATTATATATTATAAGTCTACACACTAACTAACCAGTCTCGGAAATAATAGCCATTATGAAAAGTAATATACTTCAAAGTAGGGTTCTGAGTACATCAGAAATAAGAGTTCATTGATTTACTTGAAAATACTCTGGTTTTCAACTTCTTTTCATACAACGGCAAAATCTGTTTCCAAAAGGACGGATTAGCAGTAGGCAATTCAGTAGGAGGTACCACAGCTGACATCTTCATTAATCATATAGAATTATTATTTTTCAAAAACAGTCGTCACATCATGACAAAATTCCATATTATAAGAGATGTTGATGGTATTTTGTTGCTGTACAGAGGTTCCAGAGACGAGTTGGAGTCACTCACATTTTAAGTAACGTTCATCCTAATCTTATTTTTACAATAGAACACGAAAACTACAATAGCATTATTAATTTTGTAAATCTGACCACTCCAAATTGCGACAGTAAACATTGTTTTACCATTCACACGAAGCCGACTGCCACTGATACAACTGTTAATACAGCTTCGTGTCATCACTATCTATATAAAATGCCTTTTTCTGACTTGTGATTCTCCAAATACTTGAATCACCTGTTGAATTAGATGCAGTCCAAAAAGAACTAAGCATTTCAAAGCCAATTGCTAAATCTGTTTTAATCTCAATGAAGCTGATTATTTGTTTCGTAAATTGCAACAATCTGACGAGACTCTTGCAGCTCCTAAAAGCAAATTTACCAAAATGATAAACTCTGGTTTAATTGCTGGAAGAATTTATAAACTGTTCAAAAATACCGATTGGCAATAGTCTTTGTTACTAATAAACTTTTGTAGAATAGTTTGAAACACACAATTTAAACCTGTAATATTATTTGTCTCTATTCCGGTGTTTATAAAATATTATGTGAAGATTGTGACAAACAGTACATTGACCAGACAGATCAGAACATCACTATACGCTACAAGGAACACACTTCAGGTACGTCTCGTAATAAATCAATATTTGGTCAACACCTGACGCATCATAACCACTCGGATCTACTACGAATAACTTGAAAGATCTTTACAATGCAGTTAAGGGATATCTACTTAATACACTGAAAGAGATGCAGATTTATGCTCACTTCAAAAGTAAAACCTAGTCCACACTCAACGAACAATGAAACTTCAGAGAAAAATATTTCTATTATCTTTTTGAAGAATTACTATATGACGCTCCCTCTCTTTTGTTGTTCTGTTATTCCTCTTCCTATTTTATAGTTATTTCCACAGAGTGTTCATGACTGTAAACAGCTACGTTTCTTTTACGTAATCTGATTATCTTGTTTTTGGCTTACTATAAACTCGTTTTCTCTTCTGTTCGTTTTTATTCATTTTTTATTTCTCCAAATAATGGTTTGAGTTTGATGTTTGCTGCT